>NW_024469788.1:0-147882 GCF_017976425.1 Toxotes jaculatrix
ACCCCCTTTTTGTGGTACTTTTTGTCAAGTTGAAGTTGGTGTTTCGGGTGGTTAAGACTGTACAGGGCTCACAGGCCTAAGTGCGAGAGGCCAAAAGTGTTCCCCCAGAAAGTGTCTAGGAGCGCGTTTCGGGGCCTCAGGAGTGGTTTGGACCCCCCTTTTTGTGGTACTTTTTGTCAAGTTGAAGTTGGTGTTTTGGGTGGTTAAGACTGTACAGGGCTCACAGGTTTAAGTGCGAGAGGCCAAAAGTGTTCCCCCAGAAAGTGTCTAGGAGCGCGTTTCGGGGCCTAGGAAGTGGTTTGGACCCCCCTTTTTGTGGTACTTTTTGTCAAGCTGAAGTTGGTGTTTCGGGTGGTTAAGACTGTACAGGGCTCACAGGCGTAAGTGCGAGACGCCAAAAGTGTTCCCCCAGAAAGTGTCTAGGAGCGCGTTTCGGGGCCTCAGGAGTGGTTTGGACCCCCCTTTTTGTGGTACTTTTTGTCAAGTTGAAGTTGGTGTTTCGGGTGGTTAAGACTGTACAGGGCTCACAGGCCTAAGTGCGAGAGGCCAAAAGTGTTCCCCCAGAAAGTGTCTAGGAGCGCGTTTCGGGGCCTCAGGAGTGGTTTGGACCCCCCTTTTTGTGGTACTTTTTGTCAAGCTGAAGTTGGTATTTCCGGTGGTTAAGACTGTACAGGGCTCACAGGCCTAAGTGCGAGAGGCCAAAAGTGTTCCCCCAGAAAGTGTCTAGGAGCGCGTTTCGGGGCCTCAGGAGTGGTTTGGACCCCCCTTTTTGTGGTACTTTTTGTCAAGCTGAAGTTGGTGTTTCGGGTGGTTAAGACTGTACAGGGCTTGGAGTTTTAACCATTTTGAGGCCGTTCTGAAAAATGACTTTTTTTTGGCCGATTTTAACGCCTTACTATACTATGACCATTTTTATGACATTTTGAGGCCAAAAAAAATTTTGACTTTTTTTGACCGATTTTGACGCCTTACTATACTATGACCATTTTTATGACATTTTGAGGCCAAAAAAAAATTTGACTTTTTTTGGCCGATTTTGACGCCTTACTATACTATCACCATTTTTATGACATTTTGAGGCCAAAAAAAAATTTGACTTTTTTTGACCAATTTTGACGCCTTACTATACTATGACCATTTTTATGACATTTTGAGAATGTGACATTTTTCACCGATCCTCAGGGGAGCAAGATAGAGACATGCGACCTTGTCCTACCCCCCCATTTGTGTGTACCCCGAGTCCAACGGTACCACCCTTGAGTGTCTAGCACATAAGGTTCCGGAGTTATGAGCATTTGAAGTTCCCCCATATAAGTGAGTTGGGAGAGTGAAAATTTTCCAAAGTGTGAGAGGCCAAAAGTGTTCCCCCAGAAAGTGTCTAGGAGCGCGTTTCGGGGCCTCAGGAGTGGTTTGGACCCCCCTTTTTGTGGTACTTTTTGTCAAGCTGAAGGTGGTGTTTCGGGTGGTTAAGACTGTACAGGGCTCACAGGCCTAAGTGCGAGACGCCAAAAGTGTTCCCCCAGAAAGTGTCTAGGAGCGTGTTTCGGGGCCTCAGGAGTGGTTTGGACCCCCCTTTTTGTGGTACTTTTTGTCAAGCTGAAGTTGGTATTTCGGGTGGTTAAGACTGTACAGGGCTCACAGGCCTAAGTGCGAGAGGCCAAAAGTGTTCCCCCAGAAAGTGTCTAGGAGCGCGTTTCGGGGCCTCAGGAGTGGTTTGGACCCCCCTTTTTGTGGTACTTTTTGTCAAGCTGAAGGTGGTGTTTCGGGTGGTTAAGACTGTACAGGGCTCACAGGCCTAAGTGTGAGAGGCCAAAAGTGTTCCCCCAGAAAGTGTCTAGGAGCGCGTTTCGGGGCCTCAGGAGTGGTTTGGACCCCCCTTTTTGTGGTACTTTTTGTCAAGCTGAAGGTGGTGTTTCGGGTGGTTAAGACTGTACAGGGCTCACAGGCCTAAGTGCGAGAGGCCAAAAGTGTTCCCCCAGAAAGTGTCTAGGAGCGCGTTTCGGGGCCTCAGGAGTGGTTTGGACCCCCCTTTTTGTGGTACTTTTTGTCAAGTTGAAGTTGGTGTTTCGGGTGGTTAAGACTGTACAGGGCTCACAGGCCTAAGTGCGAGAGGCCAAAAGTGTTCCCCCAGAAAGTGTCTAGGAGCGCGTTTCGGGGCCTCAGGAGTGGTTTGGACCCCCATTTTTGTGGTACTTTTTGTCAAGCTGAAGTTGGTGTTTCGGGTGGTTAAGACTGTACAGGGCTCACAGGCCTAAGTGCGAGAGGCCAAAAGTGTTCCCCCAGAAAGTGTCTAGGAGCGCGTTTCGGGGCCTCAGGAGTGGTTTGGACCCCCCTTTTTGTGGTACTTTTTGTCAAGTTGAAGTTGGTGTTTCGGGTGGTTAAGACTGTACAGGGCTTGGAGTTTTAACCATTTCTGAGGCCGTTCTGAAAAATGACTTTTTTTGGCCGATTTTAACGCCTTACTATACTATGACCATTTTTATGACATTTTGAGGCCAAAAAAAAATTTGACTTTTTTTGACCGATTTTGACGCCTTACTATACTATGACCATTTTTATGACATTTTGAGGCCAAAAAAAAATTTGACTTTTTTTGGCCGATTTTGACGCCTTACTATACTATCACCATTTTTATGACATTTTGAGGCCAAAAAAAAATTTGACTTTTTTTGACCAATTTTGACGCCTTACTATACTATGACCATTTTTATGACATTTTGAGAATGTGACATTTTTCACCGATCCTCAGGGGAGCAAGATAGAGACATGCGACCTTGTCCTACCCCCCATTTGTGTGTACCCCGAGTCCAACGGTACCACCCTTGAGTGTCTAGCACATAAGGTTCCGGAGTTATGAGCATTTGAAGTTCCCCCATATAAGTGAGTTGGGAGAGTGAAAATTTTCCAGTGAGAGGCCAAAAGTGTTCCCCCAGAAAGTGTCTAGGAGCGCGTTTCGGGGCCTCAGGAGTGGTTTGGACCCCCCTTTTTGTGGTACTTTTTGTCAAGTTGAAGTTGGTGTTTCGGGTGGTTAAGACTGTACAGGGCTCACAGGCCTAAGTGCGAGAGGCCAAAAGTGTTCCCCCAGAAAGTGTCTAGGAGCGCGTTTCGGGGCCTCAGGAGTGGTTTGGACCCCCCTTTTTGTGGTACTTTTTGTCAAGCTGAAGTTGGTGTTTCGGGTGGTTAAGACTGTACAGGGCTCACAGGCCTAAGTGCGAGAGGCCAAAAGTGTTCCCCCAGAAAGTGTCTAGGAGCGCGTTTCGGGGCCTCAGGAGTGGTTTGGACCCCCCTTTTTGTGGTACTTTTTGTCAAGCTGAAGGTGGTGTTTCGGGTGGTTAAGACTACAGGGCTCACAGGCCTAAGTGCGAGAGGCCAAAAGTGTTCCCCCAGAAAGTGTCTAGGAGCGCGTTTCGGGGCCTCAGGAGTGGTTTGGACCCCCCTTTTTGTGGTACTTTTTGTCAAGTTGAAGTTGGTGTTTCGGGTGGTTAAGACTACAGGGCTCACAGGCCTAAGTGCGAGAGGCCAAAAGTGTTCCCCCAGAAAGTGTCTAGGAGCGCGTTTCGGGGCCTCAGGAGTGGTTTGGACCCCCCTTTTTGTGGTACTTTTTGTCAAGCTGAAGTTGGTATTTCAGGTGGTTGAGTGTACAGGGCTCACAGGCCTAAGTGCGAGAGGCCAAAAGTGTTCCCCCAGAAAGTGTCTAGGAGCGCGTTTCGGGGCCTCAGGAGAGGTTTGGACCCCCCTTTTTGTGGTACTTTTTGTCAAGCTGAAGTTGGTGTTTCGGGTGGTTAAGACTGTACAGGGCTTGGAGTTTTAACCATTTTGAGGCCGTTCTGAAAAATGACTTTTTTTGGCCGATTTTAACGCCTTACTATACTATGACCATTTTTATGACATTTTGAGGCCAAAAAAAATTTTGACTTTTTTTGACCGATTTTGACGCCTTACTATACTATGACCATTTTTATGACATTTTGAGGCCAAAAAAAAATTTGACTTTTTTTGACCGATTTTGACGCCTTACTATACTATGACCATTTTTATGACATTTTGAGGCCAAAAAAAAATTTGACTTTTTTTGGCCGATTTTGACGCCTTACTATACTATCACCATTTTTATGACATTTTGAGGCCAAAAAAAAATTTGACTTTTTTTGACCAATTTTGACGCCTTACTATACTATGACCATTTTTATGACATTTTGAGAATGTGACATTTTTCACCGATCCTCAGGGGAGCAAGATAGAGACATGCGACCTTGTCCTACCCCCCCATTTGTGTGTACCCCGAGTCCAACGGTACCACCCTTGAGTGTCTAGCACATAAGGTTCCGGAGTTATGAGCATTTGAAGTTCCCCCATATAAGTGAGTTGGGAGAGTGAAAATTTTCCAAAGTGTGAGAGGCCAAAAGTGTTCCCCCAGAAAGTGTCTAGGAGCGCGTTTCGGGGCCTCAGGAGTGGTTTGGACCCCCCTTTTTGTGGTACTTTTTGTCAAGCTGAAGGTGGTGTTTCGGGTGGTTAAGACTGTACAGGGCTCACAGGCCTAAGTGCGAGACGCCAAAAGTGTTCCCCCAGAAAGTGTCTAGGAGCGTGTTTCGGGGCCTCAGGAGTGGTTTGGACCCCCCTTTTTGTGGTACTTTTTGTCAAGCTGAAGTTGGTATTTCGGGTGGTTAAGACTGTACAGGGCTCACAGGCCTAAGTGCGAGAGGCCAAAAGTGTTCCCCCAGAAAGTGTCTAGGAGCGCGTTTCGGGGCCTCAGGAGTGGTTTGGACCCCCCTTTTTGTGGTACTTTTTGTCAAGCTGAAGGTGGTGTTTCGGGTGGTTAAGACTGTACAGGGCTCACAGGCCTAAGTGCGAGAGGCCAAAAGTGTTCCCCCAGAAAGTGTCTAGGAGCGCGTTTCGGGGCCTCAGGAGTGGTTTGGACCCCCCTTTTTGTGGTACTTTTTGTCAAGCTGAAGGTGGTGTTTCGGGTGGTTAAGACTGTACAGGGCTCACAGGCCTAAGTGCGAGAGGCCAAAAGTGTTCCCCCAGAAAGTGTCTAGGAGCGCGTTTCGGGGCCTCAGGAGTGGTTTGGACCCCCCTTTTTGTGGTACTTTTTGTCAAGCTGAAGTTGGTATTTCTGGTGGTTAAGACTGTACAGGGCTTGGAGTTTTAACCATTTTGAGGCCGTTCTGAAAAATGACTTTTTTTGGCCGATTTTAACGCCTTACTATACTATGACCATTTTTATGACATTTTGAGGCCAAAAAAAAGTTTTGACTTTTTTTGACCGATTTTGACGCCTTACTATACTATGACCATTTTTATGACATTTTGAGGCCAAAAAAAAATTTGACTTTTTTTGACCGATTTTGACGCCTTACTATACTATGACCATTTTTATGACATTTTGAGGCCAAAAAAAAATTTGACTTTTTTTGGCCGATTTTGACGCCTTACTATACTATCACCATTTTTATGACATTTTGAGGCCAAAAAAAAATTTGACTTTTTTTGACCAATTTTGACGCCTTACTATACTATGACCATTTTTATGACATTTTGAGAATGTGACATTTTTCACCGATCCTCAGGGGAGCAAGATAGAGACATGCGACCTTGTCCTACCCCCCATTTGTGTGTACCCCGAGTCCAACGGTACCACCCTTGAGTGTCTAGCACATAAGGTTCCGGAGTTATGAGCATTTGAAGTTCCCCCATATAAGTGAGTTGGGAGAGTGAAAATTTTCCAAAGTGTGAGAGGCCAAAAGTGTTCCCCCAGAAAGTGTCTAGGAGCGCGTTTCGGGGCCTCAGGAGTGGTTTGGACCCCCCTTTTTGTGGTACTTTTTGTCAAGCTGAAGGTGGTGTTTCGGGTGGTTAAGACTGTACAGGGCTCACAGGCCTAAGTGCGAGAGGCCAAAAGTGTTCCCCCAGAAAGTGTCTAGGAGCGCGTTTCGGGGCCTCAGGAGTGGTTTGGACCCCCCTTTTTGTGGTACTTTTTGTCAAGCTGAAGGTGGTGTTTCGGGTGGTTAAGACTGTACAGGGCTCACAGGCCTAAGTGCGAGAGGCCAAAAGTGTTCCCCCAGAAAGTGTCTAGGAGCGCGTTTCGGGGCCTCAGGAGTGGTTTGGACCCCCCTTTTTGTGGTACTTTTTGTCAAGCTGAAGGTGGTGTTTCGGGTGGTTAAGACTGTACAGGGCTCACAGGCCTAAGTGCGAGACGCCAAAAGTGTTCCCCCAGAAAGTGTCTAGGAGCGTGTTTCGGGGCCTCAGGAGTGGTTTGGACCCCCCTTTTTGTGGTACTTTTTGTCAAGCTGAAGGTGGTGTTTCGGGTGGTTAAGACTGTACAGGGCTCACAGGCCTAAGTGCGAGACGCCAAAAGTGTTCCCCCAGAAAGTGTCTAGGAGCGCGTTTCGGGGCCTCAGGAGTGGTTTGGACCCCCCTTTTTGTGGTACTTTTTGTCAAGTTGAAGTTGGTGTTTCGGGTGGTTAAGACTGTACAGGGCTCACAGGTTTAAGTGCGAGAGGCCAAAAGTGTTCCCCCAGAAAGTGTCTAGGAGCGCGTTTCGGGGCCTAGGAAGTGGTTTGGACCCCCCTTTTTGTGGTACTTTTTGTCAAGCTGAAGTTGGTGTTTCGGGTGGTCAAGACTGTACAGGGCTCACAGGCCTAAGTGCGAGACGCCAAAAGTGTTCCCCCAGAAAGTGTCTAGGAGCGCGTTTCGGGGCCTCAGGAGTGGTTTGGACCCCCCTTTTTGTGGTACTTTTTGTCAAGTTGAAGTTGGTGTTTCGGGTGGTTAAGACTGTACAGGGCTCACAGGCCTAAGTGCGAGAGGCCAAAAGTGTTCCCCCAGAAAGTGTCTAGGAGCGCGTTTCGGGGCCTCAGGAGTGGTTTGGACCCCCCTTTTTGTGGTACTTTTTGTCAAGCTGAAGTTGGTATTTCAGGTGGTTGAGTGTACAGGGCTCACAGGCCTAAGTGCGAGAGGCCAAAAGTGTTCCCCCAGAAAGTGTCTAGGAGCGCGTTTCGGGGCCTCAGGAGAGGTTTGGACCCCCCTTTTTGTGGTACTTTTTGTCAAGCTGAAGTTGGTGTTTCGGGTGGTTAAGACTGTACAGGGCTTGGAGTTTTAACCATTTTGAGGCCGTTCTGAAAAATGACTTTTTTTGGCCGATTTTAACGCCTTACTATACTATGACCATTTTTATGACATTTTGAGGCCAAAAAAAATTTTGACTTTTTTTGACCGATTTTGACGCCTTACTATACTATGACCATTTTTATGACATTTTGAGGCCAAAAAAAAATTTGACTTTTTTTGACCGATTTTGACGCCTTACTATACTATGACCATTTTTATGACATTTTGAGGCCAAAAAAAAATTTGACTTTTTTTGACCAATTTTGACGCCTTACTATACTATGACCATTTTTATGACATTTTGAGAATGTGACATTTTTCACCGATCCTCAGGGGAGCAAGATAGAGACATGCGACCTTGTCCTACCCCCCATTTGTGTGTACCCCGAGTCCAACGGTACCACCCTTGAGTGTCTAGCACATAAGGTTCCGGAGTTATGAGCATTTGAAGTTCCCCCATATAAGTGAGTTGGGAGAGTGAAAATTTTCCAAAGTGTGAGAGGCCAAAAGTGTTCCCCCAGAAAGTGTCTAGGAGCGCGTTTCGGGGCCTCAGGAGTGGTTTGGACCCCCCTTTTTGTGGTACTTTTTGTCAAGCTGAAGGTGGTGTTTCGGGTGGTTAAGACTGTACAGGGCTCACAGGCCTAAGTGCGAGAGGCCAAAAGTGTTCCCCCAGAAAGTGTCTAGGAGCGCGTTTCGGGGCCTCAGGAGTGGTTTGGACCCCCCTTTTTGTGGTACTTTTTGTCAAGCTGAAGGTGGTGTTTCGGGTGGTTAAGACTGTACAGGGCTCACAGGCCTAAGTGCGAGAGGCCAAAAGTGTTCCCCCAGAAAGTGTCTAGGAGCGCGTTTCGGGGCCTCAGGAGTGGTTTGGACCCCCCTTTTTGTGGTACTTTTTGTCAAGCTGAAGGTGGTGTTTCGGGTGGTTAAGACTGTACAGGGCTCACAGGCCTAAGTGCGAGACGCCAAAAGTGTTCCCCCAGAAAGTGTCTAGGAGCGTGTTTCGGGGCCTCAGGAGTGGTTTGGACCCCCCTTTTTGTGGTACTTTTTGTCAAGCTGAAGGTGGTGTTTCGGGTGGTTAAGACTGTACAGGGCTCACAGGCCTAAGTGCGAGACGCCAAAAGTGTTCCCCCAGAAAGTGTCTAGGAGCGCGTTTCGGGGCCTCAGGAGTGGTTTGGACCCCCCTTTTTGTGGTACTTTTTGTCAAGTTGAAGTTGGTGTTTCGGGTGGTTAAGACTGTACAGGGCTCACAGGTTTAAGTGCGAGAGGCCAAAAGTGTTCCCCCAGAAAGTGTCTAGGAGCGCGTTTCGGGGCCTAGGAAGTGGTTTGGACCCCCCTTTTTGTGGTACTTTTTGTCAAGCTGAAGTTGGTGTTTCGGGTGGTCAAGACTGTACAGGGCTCACAGGCCTAAGTGCGAGACGCCAAAAGTGTTCCCCCAGAAAGTGTCTAGGAGCGCGTTTCGGGGCCTCAGGAGTGGTTTGGACCCCCCTTTTTGTGGTACTTTTTGTCAAGTTGAAGTTGGTGTTTCGGGTGGTTAAGACTGTACAGGGCTCACAGGCCTAAGTGCGAGAGGCCAAAAGTGTTCCCCCAGAAAGTGTCTAGGAGCGCGTTTCGGGGCCTCAGGAGTGGTTTGGACCCCCCTTTTTGTGGTACTTTTTGTCAAGCTGAAGTTGGTGTTTCGGGTGGTTAAGACTGTACAGGGCTTGGAGTTTTAACCATTTTGAGGCCGTTCTGAAAAATGACTTTTTTTGGCCGATTTTAACGCCTTACTATACTATGACCATTTTTATGACATTTTGAGGCCAAAAAAAATTTTGACTTTTTTTGACCGATTTTGACGCCTTACTATACTATGACCATTTTTATGACATTTTGAGGCCAAAAAAAAATTTGACTTTTTTTGACCGATTTTGACGCCTTACTATACTATGACCATTTTTATGACATTTTGAGGCCAAAAAAAAATTTGACTTTTTTTGGCCGATTTTGACGCCTTACTATACTATCACCATTTTTATGACATTTTGAGGCCAAAAAAAAATTTGACTTTTTTTGACCGATTTTGACGCCTTACTATACTATGACCATTTTTATGACATTTTGAGAATGTGACATTTTTCACCGATCCTCAGGGGAGCAAGATAGAGACATGCGACCTTGTCCTACCCCCCCATTTGTGTGTACCCCGAGTCCAACGGTACCACCCTTGAGTGTCTAGCACATAAGGTTCCGGAGTTATGAGCATTTGAAGTTCCCCCATATAAGTGAGTTGGGAGAGTGAAAATTTTCCAAAGTGTGAGAGGCCAAAAGTGTTCCCCCAGAAAGTGTCTAGGAGCGCGTTTCGGGGCCTCAGGAGTGGTTTGGACCCCCCTTTTTGTGGTACTTTTTGTCAAGCTGAAGGTGGTGTTTCGGGTGGTTAAGACTGTACAGGGCTCACAGGCCTAAGTGCGAGAGGCCAAAAGTGTTCCCCCAGAAAGTGTCTAGGAGCGTGTTTCGGGGCCTCAGGAGTGGTTTGGACCCCCCTTTTTGTGGTACTTTTTGTCAAGCTGAAGGTGGTGTTTCGGGTGGTTAAGACTGTACAGGGCTCACAGGCCTAAGTGCGAGAGGCCAAAAGTGTTCCCCCAGAAAGTGTCTAGGAGCGCGTTTCGGGGCCTCAGGAGTGGTTTGGACCCCCCTTTTTGTGGTACTTTTTGTCAAGCTGAAGGTGGTGTTTCGGGTGGTTAAGACTGTACAGGGCTCACAGGCCTAAGTGCGAGAGGCCAAAAGTGTTCCCCCAGAAAGTGTCTAGGAGCGCGTTTCGGGGCCTCAGGAGTGGTTTGGACCCCCCTTTTTGTGGTACTTTTTGTCAAGTTGAAGTTGGTATTTCAGGTGGTTGAGTGTACAGGGCTCACAGGCCTAAGTGCGAGAGGCCAAAAGTGTTCCCCCAGAAAGTGTCTAGGAGCGCGTTTCGGGGCCTCAGGAGAGGTTTGGACCCCCCTTTTTGTGGTACTTTTTGTCAAGCTGAAGTTGGTGTTTCGGGTGGTTAAGACTGTACAGGGCTTGGAGTTTTAACCATTTTGAGGCCGTTCTGAAAAATGACTTTTTTTGGCCGATTTTAACGCCTTACTATACTATGACCATTTTTATGACATTTTGAGGCCAAAAAAAAATTTGACTTTTTTTGACCGATTTTGACGCCTTACTATACTATGACCATTTTTATGACATTTTGAGGCCAAAAAAAAATTTGACTTTTTTTGGCCGATTTTGACGCCTTACTATACTATCACCATTTTTATGACATTTTGAGGCCAAAAAAAAATTTGACTTTTTTTGACCAATTTTGACGCCTTACTATACTATGACCATTTTTATGACATTTTGAGAATGTGACATTTTTCACCGATCCTCAGGGGAGCAAGATAGAGACATGCGACCTTGTCCTACCCCCCCATTTGTGTGTACCCCGAGTCCAACGGTACCACCCTTGAGTGTCTAGCACATAAGGTTCCGGAGTTATGAGCATTTGAAGTTCCCCCATATAAGTGAGTTGGGAGAGTGAAAATTTTCCGAAGTGTGAGAGGCCAAAAGTGTTCCCCCAGAAAGTGTCTAGGAGCGCGTTTCGGGGCCTCAGGAGTGGTTTGGACCCCCCTTTTTGTGGTACTTTTTGTCAAGTTGAAGTTGGTGTTTCGGGTGGTTGAGTGTACAGGGCTCACAGGCCTAAGTGCGAGAGGCCAAAAGTGTTCCCCCAGAAAGTGTCTAGGAGCGCGTTTCGGGGCCTCAGGAGTGGTTTGGACCCCCCTTTTTGTGGTACTTTTTGTCAAGCTGAAGGTGGTGTTTCGGGTGGTTAAGACTGTACAGGGCTCACAGGCCTAAGTGCGAGAGGCCAAAAGTGTTCCCCCAGAAAGTGTCTAGGAGCGCGTTTCGGGGCCTCAGGAGTGGTTTGGACCCCCCTTTTTGTGGTACTTTTTGTCAAGCTGAAGGTGGTGTTTCGGGTGGTTAAGACTGTACAGGGCTCACAGGCCTAAGTGCGAGACGCCAAAAGTGTTCCCCCAGAAAGTGTCTAGGAGCGTGTTTCGGGGCCTCAGGAGTGGTTTGGACCCCCCTTTTTGTGGTACTTTTTGTCAAGCTGAAGGTGGTGTTTCGGGTGGTTAAGACTGTACAGGGCTCACAGGCCTAAGTGCGAGACGCCAAAAGTGTTCCCCCAGAAAGTGTCTAGGAGCGCGTTTCGGGGCCTCAGGAGTGGTTTGGACCCCCCTTTTTGTGGTACTTTTTGTCAAGTTGAAGTTGGTGTTTCGGGTGGTTAAGACTGTACAGGGCTCACAGGTTTAAGTGCGAGAGGCCAAAAGTGTTCCCCCAGAAAGTGTCTAGGAGCGCGTTTCGGGGCCTAGGAAGTGGTTTGGACCCCCCTTTTTGTGGTACTTTTTGTCAAGCTGAAGTTGGTGTTTCGGGTGGTCAAGACTGTACAGGGCTCACAGGCCTAAGTGCGAGACGCCAAAAGTGTTCCCCCAGAAAGTGTCTAGGAGCGCGTTTCGGGGCCTCAGGAGTGGTTTGGACCCCCCTTTTTGTGGTACTTTTTGTCAAGTTGAAGTTGGTGTTTCGGGTGGTTAAGACTGTACAGGGCTCACAGGCCTAAGTGCGAGAGGCCAAAAGTGTTCCCCCAGAAAGTGTCTAGGAGCGCGTTTCGGGGCCTCAGGAGTGGTTTGGACCCCCCTTTTTGTGGTACTTTTTGTCAAGCTGAAGTTGGTATTTCAGGTGGTTGAGTGTACAGGGCTCACAGGCCTAAGTGCGAGAGGCCAAAAGTGTTCCCCCAGAAAGTGTCTAGGAGCGCGTTTCGGGGCCTCAGGAGTGGTTTGGACCCCCCTTTTTGTGGTACTTTTTGTCAAGCTGAAGTTGGTGTTTCGGGTGGTTAAGACTGTACAGGGCTTGGAGTTTTAACCATTTTGAGGCCGTTCTGAAAAATGACTTTTTTTGGCCGATTTTAACGCCTTACTATACTATGACCATTTTTATGACATTTTGAGGCCAAAAAAAATTTTGACTTTTTTTGACCGATTTTGACGCCTTACTATACTATGACCATTTTTATGACATTTTGAGGCCAAAAAAAAATTTGACTTTTTTTGACCGATTTTGACGCCTTACTATACTATGACCATTTTTATGACATTTTGAGGCCAAAAAAAAATTTGACTTTTTTTGGCCGATTTTGACGCCTTACTATACTATCACCATTTTTATGACATTTTGAGGCCAAAAAAAAATTTGACTTTTTTTGACCGATTTTGACGCCTTACTATACTATGACCATTTTTATGACATTTTGAGAATGTGACATTTTTCACCGATCCTCAGGGGAGCAAGATAGAGACATGCGACCTTGTCCTACCCCCCCATTTGTGTGTACCCCGAGTCCAACGGTACCACCCTTGAGTGTCTAGCACATAAGGTTCCGGAGTTATGAGCATTTGAAGTTCCCCCATATAAGTGAGTTGGGAGAGTGAAAATTTTCCAAAGTGTGAGAGGCCAAAAGTGTTCCCCCAGAAAGTGTCTAGGAGCGCGTTTCGGGGCCTCAGGAGTGGTTTGGACCCCCCTTTTTGTGGTACTTTTTGTCAAGCTGAAGGTGGTGTTTCGGGTGGTTAAGACTGTACAGGGCTCACAGGCCTAAGTGCGAGAGGCCAAAAGTGTTCCCCCAGAAAGTGTCTAGGAGCGTGTTTCGGGGCCTCAGGAGTGGTTTGGACCCCCCTTTTTGTGGTACTTTTTGTCAAGCTGAAGGTGGTGTTTCGGGTGGTTAAGACTGTACAGGGCTCACAGGCCTAAGTGCGAGAGGCCAAAAGTGTTCCCCCAGAAAGTGTCTAGGAGCGCGTTTCGGGGCCTCAGGAGTGGTTTGGACCCCCCTTTTTGTGGTACTTTTTGTCAAGCTGAAGGTGGTGTTTCGGGTGGTTAAGACTGTACAGGGCTCACAGGCCTAAGTGCGAGAGGCCAAAAGTGTTCCCCCAGAAAGTGTCTAGGAGCGCGTTTCGGGGCCTCAGGAGTGGTTTGGACCCCCCTTTTTGTGGTACTTTTTGTCAAGTTGAAGTTGGTATTTCAGGTGGTTGAGTGTACAGGGCTCACAGGCCTAAGTGCGAGAGGCCAAAAGTGTTCCCCCAGAAAGTGTCTAGGAGCGCGTTTCGGGGCCTCAGGAGAGGTTTGGACCCCCCTTTTTGTGGTACTTTTTGTCAAGCTGAAGTTGGTGTTTCGGGTGGTTAAGACTGTACAGGGCTTGGAGTTTTAACCATTTTGAGGCCGTTCTGAAAAATGACTTTTTTTGGCCGATTTTAACGCCTTACTATACTATGACCATTTTTATGACATTTTGAGGCCAAAAAAAAATTTGACTTTTTTTGACCGATTTTGACGCCTTACTATACTATGACCATTTTTATGACATTTTGAGGCCAAAAAAAAATTTGACTTTTTTTGGCCGATTTTGACGCCTTACTATACTATCACCATTTTTATGACATTTTGAGGCCAAAAAAAAATTTGACTTTTTTTGACCAATTTTGACGCCTTACTATACTATGACCATTTTTATGACATTTTGAGAATGTGACATTTTTCACCGATCCTCAGGGGAGCAAGATAGAGACATGCGACCTTGTCCTACCCCCCCATTTGTGTGTACCCCGAGTCCAACGGTACCACCCTTGAGTGTCTAGCACATAAGGTTCCGGAGTTATGAGCATTTGAAGTTCCCCCATATAAGTGAGTTGGGAGAGTGAAAATTTTCCAAAGTGAGAGGCCAAAAGTGTTCCCCCAGAAAGTGTCTAGGAGCGCGTTTCGGGGCCTCAGGAGTGGTTTGGACCCCCCTTTTTGTGGTACTTTTTGTCAAGTTGAAGTTGGTGTTTCGGGTGGTTAAGACTGTACAGGGCTCACAGGCCTAAGTGCGAGAGGCCAAAAGTGTTCCCCCAGAAAGTGTCTAGGAGCGCGTTTCGGGGCCTCAGGAGTGGTTTGGACCCCCCTTTTTGTGGTACTTTTTGTCAAGCTGAAGTTGGTGTTTCGGGTGGTTAAGACTGTACAGGGCTCACAGGCCTAAGTGCGAGAGGCCAAAAGTGTTCCCCCAGAAAGTGTCTAGGAGCGCGTTTCGGGGCCTCAGGAGTGGTTTGGACCCCCCTTTTTGTGGTACTTTTTGTCAAGCTGAAGGTGGTGTTTCGGGTGGTTAAGACTGTACAGGGCTCACAGGCCTAAGTGCGAGAGGCCAAAAGTGTTCCCCCAGAAAGTGTCTAGGAGCGCGTTTCGGGGCCTCAGGAGTGGTTTGGACCCCCCTTTTTGTGGTACTTTTTGTCAAGTTGAAGTTGGTGTTTCGGGTGGTTAAGACTGTACAGGGCTCACAGGCCTAAGTGCGAGAGGCCAAAAGTGTTCCCCCAGAAAGTGTCTAGGAGCGCGTTTCGGGGCCTCAGGAGTGGTTTGGACCCCCCTTTTTGTGGTACTTTTTGTCAAGCTGAAGTTGGTATTTCAGGTGGTTGAGTGTACAGGGCTCACAGGCCTAAGTGCGAGAGGCCAAAAGTGTTCCCCCAGAAAGTGTCTAGGAGCGCGTTTCGGGGCCTCAGGAGAGGTTTGGACCCCCCTTTTTGTGGTACTTTTTGTCAAGCTGAAGTTGGTGTTTCGGGTGGTTAAGACTGTACAGGGCTTGGAGTTTTAACCATTTTGAGGCCGTTCTGAAAAATGACTTTTTTTGGCCGATTTTAACGCCTTACTATACTATGACCATTTTTATGACATTTTGAGGCCAAAAAAAATTTTGACTTTTTTTGACCGATTTTGACGCCTTACTATACTATGACCATTTTTATGACATTTTGAGGCCAAAAAAAAATTTGACTTTTTTTGACCGATTTTGACGCCTTACTATACTATGACCATTTTTATGACATTTTGAGGCCAAAAAAAAATTTGACTTTTTTTGGCCGATTTTGACGCCTTACTATACTATCACCATTTTTATGACATTTTGAGGCCAAAAAAAAAATTTGACTTTTTTTGACCAATTTTGACGCCTTACTATACTATGACCATTTTTATGACATTTTGAGAATGTGACATTTTTCACCGATCCTCAGGGGAGCAAGATAGAGACATGCGACCTTGTCCTACCCCCCCATTTGTGTGTACCCCGAGTCCAACGGTACCACCCTTGAGTGTCTAGCACATAAGGTTCCGGAGTTATGAGCATTTGAAGTTCCCCCATATAAGTGAGTTGGGAGAGTGAAAATTTTCCAAAGTGTGAGAGGCCAAAAGTGTTCCCCCAGAAAGTGTCTAGGAGCGCGTTTCGGGGCCTCAGGAGTGGTTTGGACCCCCCTTTTTGTGGTACTTTTTGTCAAGTTGAAGTTGGTGTTTCGGGTGGTTGAGTGTACAGGGCTCACAGGCCTAAGTGCGAGAGGCCAAAAGTGTTCCCCCAGAAAGTGTCTAGGAGCGCGTTTCGGGTCCTCAGGAGTGGTTTGGACCCCCCTTTTTGTGGTACTTTTTGTCAAGCTGAAGTTGGTGTTTCGGGTGGTTAAGACTGTACAGGGCTTGGAGTTTTAACCATTTTGAGGCCGTTCTGAAAAATGACTTTTTTTGGCCTATTTTAACGCCTTACTATACTATGACCATTTTTATGACATTTTGAGGCCAAAAAATTTTTTGACTTTTTTTGACCGATTTTGACGCCTTACTATACTATAATCATTTTTATGACATTTTGAGGCCAAAAAAAAATTTGACTTTTTTTGACCGATTTTGACGCCTTACTATACTATGACCATTTTTATGACATTTTGAGGCCAAAAAAAAATTTGACTTTTTTTGGCCGATTTTGACGCCTTACTATACTATCACCATTTTTATGACATTTTGAGGCCAAAAAAAAATTTGACTTTTTTTGACCAATTTTGACGCCTTACTATACTATGACCATTTTTATGACATTTTGAGAATGTGACATTTTTCACCGATCCTCAGGGGAGCAAGATAGAGACATGCGACCTTGTCCTACCCCCCCATTTGTGTGTACCCCGAGTCCAACGGTACCACCCTTGAGTGTCTAGCACATAAGGTTCCGGAGTTATGAGCATTTGAAGTTCCCCCATATAAGTGAGTTGGGAGAGTGAAAATTTTCCAAAGTGTGAGAGGCCAAAAGTGTTCCCCCAGAAAGTGTCTAGGAGCGCGTTTCGGGGCCTCGGGAGTGGTTTGGACCCCCCTTTTTGTGGTACTTTTTGTAAAGCTGAAGGTGTTTCGGGTGGTTAAGACTGTACAGGGCTCACAGGCCTAAGTGCGAGAGGCCAAAAGTGTTCCCCCAGAAAGTGTCTAGGAGCGCGTTTCGGGGCCTCAGGAGTGGTTTGGACCCCCCTTTTTGTGGTACTTTTTGTCAAGCTGAAGGTGGTGTTTCGGGTGGTTAAGACTGTACAGGGCTCACAGGCCTAAGTGCGAGAGGCCAAAAGTGTTCCCCCAGAAAGTGTCTAGGAGCGCGTTTCGGGGCCTCAGGAGTGGTTTGGACCCCCCTTTTTGTGGTACTTTTTGTCAAGCTGAAGGTGGTGTTTCGGGTGGTTAAGACTGTACAGGGCTCACAGGCCTAAGTGCGAGAGGCCAAAAGTGTTCCCCCAGAAAGTGTCTAGGAGCGCGTTTCGGGGCCTCAGGAGTGGTTTGGACCCCCCTTTTTGTGGTACTTTTTGTCAAGCTGAAGGTGGTGTTTCGGGTGGTTAAGACTGTACAGGGCTCACAGGCCTAAGTGCGAGACGCCAAAAGTGTTCCCCCAGAAAGTGTCTAGGAGCGTGTTTCGGGGCCTCAGGAGTGGTTTGGACCCCCCTTTTTGTGGTACTTTTTGTCAAGCTGAAGTTGGTATTTCGGGTGGTTAAGACTGTACAGGGCTCACAGGCCTAAGTGCGAGAGGCCAAAAGTGTTCCCCCAGAAAGTGTCTAGGAGCGCGTTTCGGGGCCTCAGGAGTGGTTTGGACCCCCCTTTTTGTGGTACTTTTTGTCAAGCTGAAGGTGGTGTTTCGGGTGGTTAAGACTGTACAGGGCTCACAGGCCTAAGTGTGAGAGGCCAAAAGTGTTCCCCCAGAAAGTGTCTAGGAGCGCGTTTCGGGGCCTCAGGAGTGGTTTGGACCCCCCTTTTTGTGGTACTTTTTGTCAAGCTGAAGGTGGTGTTTCGGGTGGTTAAGACTGTACAGGGCTCACAGGCCTAAGTGCGAGAGGCCAAAAGTGTTCCCCCAGAAAGTGTCTAGGAGCGCGTTTCGGGGCCTCAGGAGTGGTTTGGACCCCCCTTTTTGTGGTACTTTTTGTCAAGTTGAAGTTGGTGTTTCGGGTGGTTAAGACTGTACAGGGCTCACAGGCCTAAGTGCGAGAGGCCAAAAGTGTTCCCCCAGAAAGTGTCTAGGAGCGCGTTTCGGGGCCTCAGGAGTGGTTTGGACCCCCATTTTTGTGGTACTTTTTGTCAAGCTGAAGTTGGTGTTTCGGGTGGTTAAGACTGTACAGGGCTCACAGGCCTAAGTGCGAGAGGCCAAAAGTGTTCCCCCAGAAAGTGTCTAGGAGCGCGTTTCGGGGCCTCAGGAGTGGTTTGGACCCCCCTTTTTGTGGTACTTTTTGTCAAGTTGAAGTTGGTGTTTCGGGTGGTTAAGACTGTACAGGGCTTGGAGTTTTAACCATTTCTGAGGCCGTTCTGAAAAATGACTTTTTTTGGCCGATTTTAACGCCTTACTATACTATGACCATTTTTATGACATTTTGAGGCCAAAAAAAAATTTGACTTTTTTTGACCGATTTTGACGCCTTACTATACTATGACCATTTTTATGACATTTTGAGGCCAAAAAAAAATTTGACTTTTTTTGGCCGATTTTGACGCCTTACTATACTATCACCATTTTTATGACATTTTGAGGCCAAAAAAAAATTTGACTTTTTTTGACCAATTTTGACGCCTTACTATACTATGACCATTTTTATGACATTTTGAGAATGTGACATTTTTCACCGATCCTCAGGGGAGCAAGATAGAGACATGCGACCTTGTCCTACCCCCCATTTGTGTGTACCCCGAGTCCAACGGTACCACCCTTGAGTGTCTAGCACATAAGGTTCCGGAGTTATGAGCATTTGAAGTTCCCCCATATAAGTGAGTTGGGAGAGTGAAAATTTTCCAAAGTGAGAGGCCAAAAGTGTTCCCCCAGAAAGTGTCTAGGAGCGCGTTTCGGGGCCTCAGGAGTGGTTTGGACCCCCCTTTTTGTGGTACTTTTTGTCAAGTTGAAGTTGGTGTTTCGGGTGGTTAAGACTGTACAGGGCTCACAGGCCTAAGTGCGAGAGGCCAAAAGTGTTCCCCCAGAAAGTGTCTAGGAGCGCGTTTCGGGGCCTCAGGAGTGGTTTGGACCCCCCTTTTTGTGGTACTTTTTGTCAAGCTGAAGTTGGTGTTTCGGGTGGTTAAGACTGTACAGGGCTCACAGGCCTAAGTGCGAGAGGCCAAAAGTGTTCCCCCAGAAAGTGTCTAGGAGCGCGTTTCGGGGCCTCAGGAGTGGTTTGGACCCCCCTTTTTGTGGTACTTTTTGTCAAGCTGAAGGTGGTGTTTCGGGTGGTTAAGACTGTACAGGGCTCACAGGCCTAAGTGCGAGAGGCCAAAAGTGTTCCCCCAGAAAGTGTCTAGGAGCGCGTTTCGGGGCCTCAGGAGTGGTTTGGACCCCCCTTTTTGTGGTACTTTTTGTCAAGTTGAAGTTGGTGTTTCGGGTGGTTAAGACTACAGGGCTCACAGGCCTAAGTGCGAGAGGCCAAAAGTGTTCCCCCAGAAAGTGTCTAGGAGCGCGTTTCGGGGCCTCAGGAGTGGTTTGGACCCCCCTTTTTGTGGTACTTTTTGTCAAGCTGAAGTTGGTATTTCAGGTGGTTGAGTGTACAGGGCTCACAGGCCTAAGTGCGAGAGGCCAAAAGTGTTCCCCCAGAAAGTGTCTAGGAGCGCGTTTCGGGGCCTCAGGAGAGGTTTGGACCCCCCTTTTTGTGGTACTTTTTGTCAAGCTGAAGTTGGTGTTTCGGGTGGTTAAGACTGTACAGGGCTTGGAGTTTTAACCATTTTGAGGCCGTTCTGAAAAATGACTTTTTTTGGCCGATTTTAACGCCTTACTATACTATGACCATTTTTATGACATTTTGAGGCCAAAAAAAATTTTGACTTTTTTTGACCGATTTTGACGCCTTACTATACTATGACCATTTTTATGACATTTTGAGGCCAAAAAAAAATTTGACTTTTTTTGACCGATTTTGACGCCTTACTATACTATGACCATTTTTATGACATTTTGAGGCCAAAAAAAAATTTGACTTTTTTTGGCCGATTTTGACGCCTTACTATACTATCACCATTTTTATGACATTTTGAGGCCAAAAAAAAATTTGACTTTTTTTGACCAATTTTGACGCCTTACTATACTATGACCATTTTTATGACATTTTGAGAATGTGACATTTTTCACCGATCCTCAGGGGAGCAAGATAGAGACATGCGACCTTGTCCTACCCCCCCATTTGTGTGTACCCCGAGTCCAACGGTACCACCCTTGAGTGTCTAGCACATAAGGTTCCGGAGTTATGAGCATTTGAAGTTCCCCCATATAAGTGAGTTGGGAGAGTGAAAATTTTCCAAAGTGTGAGAGGCCAAAAGTGTTCCCCCAGAAAGTGTCTAGGAGCGCGTTTCGGGGCCTCAGGAGTGGTTTGGACCCCCCTTTTTGTGGTACTTTTTGTCAAGCTGAAGGTGGTGTTTCGGGTGGTTAAGACTGTACAGGGCTCACAGGCCTAAGTGCGAGACGCCAAAAGTGTTCCCCCAGAAAGTGTCTAGGAGCGTGTTTCGGGGCCTCAGGAGTGGTTTGGACCCCCCTTTTTGTGGTACTTTTTGTCAAGCTGAAGTTGGTATTTCGGGTGGTTAAGACTGTACAGGGCTCACAGGCCTAAGTGCGAGAGGCCAAAAGTGTTCCCCCAGAAAGTGTCTAGGAGCGCGTTTCGGGGCCTCAGGAGTGGTTTGGACCCCCCTTTTTGTGGTACTTTTTGTCAAGCTGAAGGTGGTGTTTCGGGTGGTTAAGACTGTACAGGGCTCACAGGCCTAAGTGCGAGAGGCCAAAAGTGTTCCCCCAGAAAGTGTCTAGGAGCGCGTTTCGGGGCCTCAGGAGTGGTTTGGACCCCCCTTTTTGTGGTACTTTTTGTCAAGCTGAAGGTGGTGTTTCGGGTGGTTAAGACTGTACAGGGCTCACAGGCCTAAGTGCGAGAGGCCAAAAGTGTTCCCCCAGAAAGTGTCTAGGAGCGCGTTTCGGGGCCTCAGGAGTGGTTTGGACCCCCCTTTTTGTGGTACTTTTTGTCAAGCTGAAGTTGGTATTTCTGGTGGTTAAGACTGTACAGGGCTTGGAGTTTTAACCATTTTGAGGCCGTTCTGAAAAATGACTTTTTTTGGCCGATTTTAACGCCTTACTATACTATGACCATTTTTATGACATTTTGAGGCCAAAAAAAAGTTTTGACTTTTTTTGACCGATTTTGACGCCTTACTATACTATGACCATTTTTATGACATTTTGAGGCCAAAAAAAAATTTGACTTTTTTTGACCGATTTTGACGCCTTACTATACTATGACCATTTTTATGACATTTTGAGGCCAAAAAAAAATTTGACTTTTTTTGGCCGATTTTGACGCCTTACTATACTATCACCATTTTTATGACATTTTGAGGCCAAAAAAAAATTTGACTTTTTTTGACCAATTTTGACGCCTTACTATACTATGACCATTTTTATGACATTTTGAGAATGTGACATTTTTCACCGATCCTCAGGGGAGCAAGATAGAGACATGCGACCTTGTCCTACCCCCCATTTGTGTGTACCCCGAGTCCAACGGTACCACCCTTGAGTGTCTAGCACATAAGGTTCCGGAGTTATGAGCATTTGAAGTTCCCCCATATAAGTGAGTTGGGAGAGTGAAAATTTTCCAAAGTGTGAGAGGCCAAAAGTGTTCCCCCAGAAAGTGTCTAGGAGCGCGTTTCGGGGCCTCAGGAGTGGTTTGGACCCCCCTTTTTGTGGTACTTTTTGTCAAGCTGAAGGTGGTGTTTCGGGTGGTTAAGACTGTACAGGGCTCACAGGCCTAAGTGCGAGAGGCCAAAAGTGTTCCCCCAGAAAGTGTCTAGGAGCGCGTTTCGGGGCCTCAGGAGTGGTTTGGACCCCCCTTTTTGTGGTACTTTTTGTCAAGCTGAAGGTGGTGTTTCGGGTGGTTAAGACTGTACAGGGCTCACAGGCCTAAGTGCGAGAGGCCAAAAGTGTTCCCCCAGAAAGTGTCTAGGAGCGCGTTTCGGGGCCTCAGGAGTGGTTTGGACCCCCCTTTTTGTGGTACTTTTTGTCAAGCTGAAGGTGGTGTTTCGGGTGGTTAAGACTGTACAGGGCTCACAGGCCTAAGTGCGAGACGCCAAAAGTGTTCCCCCAGAAAGTGTCTAGGAGCGTGTTTCGGGGCCTCAGGAGTGGTTTGGACCCCCCTTTTTGTGGTACTTTTTGTCAAGCTGAAGGTGGTGTTTCGGGTGGTTAAGACTGTACAGGGCTCACAGGCCTAAGTGCGAGACGCCAAAAGTGTTCCCCCAGAAAGTGTCTAGGAGCGCGTTTCGGGGCCTCAGGAGTGGTTTGGACCCCCCTTTTTGTGGTACTTTTTGTCAAGTTGAAGTTGGTGTTTCGGGTGGTTAAGACTGTACAGGGCTCACAGGTTTAAGTGCGAGAGGCCAAAAGTGTTCCCCCAGAAAGTGTCTAGGAGCGCGTTTCGGGGCCTAGGAAGTGGTTTGGACCCCCCTTTTTGTGGTACTTTTTGTCAAGCTGAAGTTGGTGTTTCGGGTGGTCAAGACTGTACAGGGCTCACAGGCCTAAGTGCGAGACGCCAAAAGTGTTCCCCCAGAAAGTGTCTAGGAGCGCGTTTCGGGGCCTCAGGAGTGGTTTGGACCCCCCTTTTTGTGGTACTTTTTGTCAAGTTGAAGTTGGTGTTTCGGGTGGTTAAGACTGTACAGGGCTCACAGGCCTAAGTGCGAGAGGCCAAAAGTGTTCCCCCAGAAAGTGTCTAGGAGCGCGTTTCGGGGCCTCAGGAGTGGTTTGGACCCCCCTTTTTGTGGTACTTTTTGTCAAGCTGAAGTTGGTATTTCAGGTGGTTGAGTGTACAGGGCTCACAGGCCTAAGTGCGAGAGGCCAAAAGTGTTCCCCCAGAAAGTGTCTAGGAGCGCGTTTCGGGGCCTCAGGAGAGGTTTGGACCCCCCTTTTTGTGGTACTTTTTGTCAAGCTGAAGTTGGTGTTTCGGGTGGTTAAGACTGTACAGGGCTTGGAGTTTTAACCATTTTGAGGCCGTTCTGAAAAATGACTTTTTTTGGCCGATTTTAACGCCTTACTATACTATGACCATTTTTATGACATTTTGAGGCCAAAAAAAATTTTGACTTTTTTTGACCGATTTTGACGCCTTACTATACTATGACCATTTTTATGACATTTTGAGGCCAAAAAAAAATTTGACTTTTTTTGACCGATTTTGACGCCTTACTATACTATGACCATTTTTATGACATTTTGAGGCCAAAAAAAAATTTGACTTTTTTTGGCCGATTTTGACGCCTTACTATACTATCACCATTTTTATGACATTTTGAGGCCAAAAAAAAATTTGACTTTTTTTGACCGATTTTGACGCCTTACTATACTATGACCATTTTTATGACATTTTGAGAATGTGACATTTTTCACCGATCCTCAGGGGAGCAAGATAGAGACATGCGACCTTGTCCTACCCCCCCATTTGTGTGTACCCCGAGTCCAACGGTACCACCCTTGAGTGTCTAGCACATAAGGTTCCGGAGTTATGAGCATTTGAAGTTCCCCCATATAAGTGAGTTGGGAGAGTGAAAATTTTCCAAAGTGTGAGAGGCCAAAAGTGTTCCCCCAGAAAGTGTCTAGGAGCGCGTTTCGGGGCCTCAGGAGTGGTTTGGACCCCCCTTTTTGTGGTACTTTTTGTCAAGCTGAAGGTGGTGTTTCGGGTGGTTAAGACTGTACAGGGCTCACAGGCCTAAGTGCGAGAGGCCAAAAGTGTTCCCCCAGAAAGTGTCTAGGAGCGTGTTTCGGGGCCTCAGGAGTGGTTTGGACCCCCCTTTTTGTGGTACTTTTTGTCAAGCTGAAGGTGGTGTTTCGGGTGGTTAAGACTGTACAGGGCTCACAGGCCTAAGTGCGAGAGGCCAAAAGTGTTCCCCCAGAAAGTGTCTAGGAGCGCGTTTCGGGGCCTCAGGAGTGGTTTGGACCCCCCTTTTTGTGGTACTTTTTGTCAAGCTGAAGGTGGTGTTTCGGGTGGTTAAGACTGTACAGGGCTCACAGGCCTAAGTGCGAGAGGCCAAAAGTGTTCCCCCAGAAAGTGTCTAGGAGCGCGTTTCGGGGCCTCAGGAGTGGTTTGGACCCCCCTTTTTGTGGTACTTTTTGTCAAGTTGAAGTTGGTATTTCAGGTGGTTGAGTGTACAGGGCTCACAGGCCTAAGTGCGAGAGGCCAAAAGTGTTCCCCCAGAAAGTGTCTAGGAGCGCGTTTCGGGGCCTCAGGAGAGGTTTGGACCCCCCTTTTTGTGGTACTTTTTGTCAAGCTGAAGTTGGTGTTTCGGGTGGTTAAGACTGTACAGGGCTTGGAGTTTTAACCATTTTGAGGCCGTTCTGAAAAATGACTTTTTTTGGCCGATTTTAACGCCTTACTATACTATGACCATTTTTATGACATTTTGAGGCCAAAAAAAAATTTGACTTTTTTTGACCGATTTTGACGCCTTACTATACTATGACCATTTTTATGACATTTTGAGGCCAAAAAAAAATTTGACTTTTTTTGGCCGATTTTGACGCCTTACTATACTATCACCATTTTTATGACATTTTGAGGCCAAAAAAAAATTTGACTTTTTTTGACCAATTTTGACGCCTTACTATACTATGACCATTTTTATGACATTTTGAGAATGTGACATTTTTCACCGATCCTCAGGGGAGCAAGATAGAGACATGCGACCTTGTCCTACCCCCCCATTTGTGTGTACCCCGAGTCCAACGGTACCACCCTTGAGTGTCTAGCACATAAGGTTCCGGAGTTATGAGCATTTGAAGTTCCCCCATATAAGTGAGTTGGGAGAGTGAAAATTTTCCAAAGTGTGAGAGGCCAAAAGTGTTCCCCCAGAAAGTGTCTAGGAGCGCGTTTCGGGGCCTCAGGAGTGGTTTGGACCCCCCTTTTTGTGGTACTTTTTGTCAAGTTGAAGTTGGTGTTTCGGGTGGTTGAGTGTACAGGGCTCACAGGCCTAAGTGCGAGAGGCCAAAAGTGTTCCCCCAGAAAGTGTCTAGGAGCGCGTTTCGGGTCCTCAGGAGTGGTTTGGACCCCCCTTTTTGTGGTACTTTTTGTCAAGCTGAAGTTGGTGTTTCGGGTGGTTAAGACTGTACAGGGCTTGGAGTTTTAACCATTTTGAGGCCGTTCTGAAAAATGACTTTTTTTGGCCTATTTTAACGCCTTACTATACTATGACCATTTTTATGACATTTTGAGGCCAAAAAATTTTTTGACTTTTTTTGACCGATTTTGACGCCTTACTATACTATAATCATTTTTATGACATTTTGAGGCCAAAAAAAAATTTGACTTTTTTTGACCGATTTTGACGCCTTACTATACTATGACCATTTTTATGACATTTTGAGGCCAAAAAAAAATTTGACTTTTTTTGGCCGATTTTGACGCCTTACTATACTATCACCATTTTTATGACATTTTGAGGCCAAAAAAAAATTTGACTTTTTTTGACCAATTTTGACGCCTTACTATACTATGACCATTTTTATGACATTTTGAGAATGTGACATTTTTCACCGATCCTCAGGGGAGCAAGATAGAGACATGCGACCTTGTCCTACCCCCCCATTTGTGTGTACCCCGAGTCCAACGGTACCACCCTTGAGTGTCTAGCACATAAGGTTCCGGAGTTATGAGCATTTGAAGTTCCCCCATATAAGTGAGTTGGGAGAGTGAAAATTTTCCAAAGTGTGAGAGGCCAAAAGTGTTCCCCCAGAAAGTGTCTAGGAGCGCGTTTCGGGGCCTCGGGAGTGGTTTGGACCCCCCTTTTTGTGGTACTTTTTGTAAAGCTGAAGGTGTTTCGGGTGGTTAAGACTGTACAGGGCTCACAGGCCTAAGTGCGAGAGGCCAAAAGTGTTCCCCCAGAAAGTGTCTAGGAGCGCGTTTCGGGGCCTCAGGAGTGGTTTGGACCCCCCTTTTTGTGGTACTTTTTGTCAAGCTGAAGTTGGTGTTTCGGGTGGTTAAGACTGTACAGGGCTCACAGGCCTAAGTGCGAGAGGCCAAAAGTGTTCCCCCAGAAAGTGTCTAGGAGCGCGTTTCGGGGCCTCAGGAGTGGTTTGGACCCCCCTTTTTGTGGTACTTTTTGTCAAGCTGAAGGTGGTGTTTCGGGTGGTTAAGACTGTACAGGGCTCACAGGCCTAAGTGCGAGAGGCCAAAAGTGTTCCCCCAGAAAGTGTCTAGGAGCGCGTTTCGGGGCCTCAGGAGTGGTTTGGACCCCCCTTTTTGTGGTACTTTTTGTCAAGTTGAAGTTGGTGTTTCGGGTGGTTAAGACTACAGGGCTCACAGGCCTAAGTGCGAGAGGCCAAAAGTGTTCCCCCAGAAAGTGTCTAGGAGCGCGTTTCGGGGCCTCAGGAGTGGTTTGGACCCCCCTTTTTGTGGTACTTTTTGTCAAGCTGAAGTTGGTATTTCAGGTGGTTGAGTGTACAGGGCTCACAGGCCTAAGTGCGAGAGGCCAAAAGTGTTCCCCCAGAAAGTGTCTAGGAGCGCGTTTCGGGGCCTCAGGAGAGGTTTGGACCCCCCTTTTTGTGGTACTTTTTGTCAAGCTGAAGTTGGTGTTTCGGGTGGTTAAGACTGTACAGGGCTTGGAGTTTTAACCATTTTGAGGCCGTTCTGAAAAATGACTTTTTTTGGCCGATTTTAACGCCTTACTATACTATGACCATTTTTATGACATTTTGAGGCCAAAAAAAATTTTGACTTTTTTTGACCGATTTTGACGCCTTACTATACTATGACCATTTTTATGACATTTTGAGGCCAAAAAAAAATTTGACTTTTTTTGACCGATTTTGACGCCTTACTATACTATGACCATTTTTATGACATTTTGAGGCCAAAAAAAAATTTGACTTTTTTTGGCCGATTTTGACGCCTTACTATACTATCACCATTTTTATGACATTTTGAGGCCAAAAAAAAATTTGACTTTTTTTGACCAATTTTGACGCCTTACTATACTATGACCATTTTTATGACATTTTGAGAATGTGACATTTTTCACCGATCCTCAGGGGAGCAAGATAGAGACATGCGACCTTGTCCTACCCCCCCATTTGTGTGTACCCCGAGTCCAACGGTACCACCCTTGAGTGTCTAGCACATAAGGTTCCGGAGTTATGAGCATTTGAAGTTCCCCCATATAAGTGAGTTGGGAGAGTGAAAATTTTCCAAAGTGTGAGAGGCCAAAAGTGTTCCCCCAGAAAGTGTCTAGGAGCGCGTTTCGGGGCCTCAGGAGTGGTTTGGACCCCCCTTTTTGTGGTACTTTTTGTCAAGCTGAAGGTGGTGTTTCGGGTGGTTAAGACTGTACAGGGCTCACAGGCCTAAGTGCGAGACGCCAAAAGTGTTCCCCCAGAAAGTGTCTAGGAGCGTGTTTCGGGGCCTCAGGAGTGGTTTGGACCCCCCTTTTTGTGGTACTTTTTGTCAAGCTGAAGTTGGTATTTCGGGTGGTTAAGACTGTACAGGGCTCACAGGCCTAAGTGCGAGAGGCCAAAAGTGTTCCCCCAGAAAGTGTCTAGGAGCGCGTTTCGGGGCCTCAGGAGTGGTTTGGACCCCCCTTTTTGTGGTACTTTTTGTCAAGCTGAAGGTGGTGTTTCGGGTGGTTAAGACTGTACAGGGCTCACAGGCCTAAGTGCGAGAGGCCAAAAGTGTTCCCCCAGAAAGTGTCTAGGAGCGCGTTTCGGGGCCTCAGGAGTGGTTTGGACCCCCCTTTTTGTGGTACTTTTTGTCAAGCTGAAGGTGGTGTTTCGGGTGGTTAAGACTGTACAGGGCTCACAGGCCTAAGTGCGAGAGGCCAAAAGTGTTCCCCCAGAAAGTGTCTAGGAGCGCGTTTCGGGGCCTCAGGAGTGGTTTGGACCCCCCTTTTTGTGGTACTTTTTGTCAAGCTGAAGTTGGTATTTCTGGTGGTTAAGACTGTACAGGGCTTGGAGTTTTAACCATTTTGAGGCCGTTCTGAAAAATGACTTTTTTTGGCCGATTTTAACGCCTTACTATACTATGACCATTTTTATGACATTTTGAGGCCAAAAAAAAGTTTTGACTTTTTTTGACCGATTTTGACGCCTTACTATACTATGACCATTTTTATGACATTTTGAGGCCAAAAAAAAATTTGACTTTTTTTGACCGATTTTGACGCCTTACTATACTATGACCATTTTTATGACATTTTGAGGCCAAAAAAAAATTTGACTTTTTTTGGCCGATTTTGACGCCTTACTATACTATGACCATTTTTATGACATTTTGAGGCCAAAAAAAAATTTGACTTTTTTTGGCCGATTTTGACGCCTTACTATACTATCACCATTTTTATGACATTTTGAGGCCAAAAAAAAATTTGACTTTTTTTGACCTATTTTGACGCCTTACTATACTATCACCATTTTTATGACATTTTGAGGCCAAAAAAAAATTTGACTTTTTTTGACCAATTTTGACGCCTTACTATACTATGACCATTTTTATGACATTTTGAGAATGTGACATTTTTCACCGATCCTCAGGGGAGCAAGATAGAGACATGCGACCTTGTCCTACCCCCCCATTTGTGTGTACCCCGAGTCCAACGGTACCACCCTTGAGTGTCTAGCACATAAGGTTCCGGAGTTATGAGCATTTGAAGTTCCCCCATATAAGTGAGTTGGGAGAGTGAAAATTTTCCAAAGTGAGAGGCCAAAAGTGTTCCCCCAGAAAGTGTCTAGGAGCGCGTTTCGGGGCCTCAGGAGTGGTTTGGACCCCCCTTTTTGTGGTACTTTTTGTCAAGTTGAAGTTGGTGTTTCGGGTGGTTAAGACTGTACAGGGCTCACAGGCCTAAGTGCGAGAGGCCAAAAGTGTTCCCCCAGAAAGTGTCTAGGAGCGCGTTTCGGGGCCTCAGGAGTGGTTTGGACCCCCCTTTTTGTGGTACTTTTTGTCAAGCTGAAGTTGGTGTTTCGGGTGGTTAAGACTGTACAGGGCTCACAGGCCTAAGTGCGAGAGGCCAAAAGTGTTCCCCCAGAAAGTGTCTAGGAGCGCGTTTCGGGGCCTCAGGAGTGGTTTGGACCCCCCTTTTTGTGGTACTTTTTGTCAAGCTGAAGGTGGTGTTTCGGGTGGTTAAGACTGTACAGGGCTCACAGGCCTAAGTGCGAGAGGCCAAAAGTGTTCCCCCAGAAAGTGTCTAGGAGCGCGTTTCGGGGCCTCAGGAGTGGTTTGGACCCCCCTTTTTGTGGTACTTTTTGTCAAGTTGAAGTTGGTGTTTCGGGTGGTTAAGACTACAGGGCTCACAGGCCTAAGTGCGAGAGGCCAAAAGTGTTCCCCCAGAAAGTGTCTAGGAGCGCGTTTCGGGGCCTCAGGAGTGGTTTGGACCCCCCTTTTTGTGGTACTTTTTGTCAAGCTGAAGTTGGTATTTCAGGTGGTTGAGTGTACAGGGCTCACAGGC
Organism: Toxotes jaculatrix; assembly: GCF_017976425.1. Taxonomy (NCBI): domain Eukaryota; kingdom Metazoa; phylum Chordata; class Actinopteri; family Toxotidae; genus Toxotes; species Toxotes jaculatrix. The sequence goes on from NW_024469788.1 coordinate 28,867, forward strand.
CTAAGTGCGAGAGGCCAAAAGTGTTCCCCCAGAAAGTGTCTAGGAGCGCGTTTCGGGGCCTCAGGAGAGGTTTGGACCCCCCTTTTTGTGGTACTTTTTGTCAAGCTGAAGTTGGTGTTTCGGGTGGTTAAGACTGTACAGGGCTTGGAGTTTTAACCATTTTGAGGCCGTTCTGAAAAATGACTTTTTTTGGCCGATTTTAACGCCTTACTATACTATGACCATTTTTATGACATTTTGAGGCCAAAAAAAATTTTGACTTTTTTTGACCGATTTTGACGCCTTACTATACTATGACCATTTTTATGACATTTTGAGGCCAAAAAAAAATTTGACTTTTTTTGACCGATTTTGACGCCTTACTATACTATGACCATTTTTATGACATTTTGAGGCCAAAAAAAAATTTGACTTTTTTTGGCCGATTTTGACGCCTTACTATACTATCACCATTTTTATGACATTTTGAGGCCAAAAAAAAATTTGACTTTTTTTGACCAATTTTGACGCCTTACTATACTATGACCATTTTTATGACATTTTGAGAATGTGACATTTTTCACCGATCCTCAGGGGAGCAAGATAGAGACATGCGACCTTGTCCTACCCCCCCATTTGTGTGTACCCCGAGTCCAACGGTACCACCCTTGAGTGTCTAGCACATAAGGTTCCGGAGTTATGAGCATTTGAAGTTCCCCCATATAAGTGAGTTGGGAGAGTGAAAATTTTCCAAAGTGTGAGAGGCCAAAAGTGTTCCCCCAGAAAGTGTCTAGGAGCGCGTTTCGGGGCCTCAGGAGTGGTTTGGACCCCCCTTTTTGTGGTACTTTTTGTCAAGCTGAAGGTGGTGTTTCGGGTGGTTAAGACTGTACAGGGCTCACAGGCCTAAGTGCGAGACGCCAAAAGTGTTCCCCCAGAAAGTGTCTAGGAGCGTGTTTCGGGGCCTCAGGAGTGGTTTGGACCCCCCTTTTTGTGGTACTTTTTGTCAAGCTGAAGTTGGTATTTCGGGTGGTTAAGACTGTACAGGGCTCACAGGCCTAAGTGCGAGAGGCCAAAAGTGTTCCCCCAGAAAGTGTCTAGGAGCGCGTTTCGGGGCCTCAGGAGTGGTTTGGACCCCCCTTTTTGTGGTACTTTTTGTCAAGCTGAAGGTGGTGTTTCGGGTGGTTAAGACTGTACAGGGCTCACAGGCCTAAGTGCGAGAGGCCAAAAGTGTTCCCCCAGAAAGTGTCTAGGAGCGCGTTTCGGGGCCTCAGGAGTGGTTTGGACCCCCCTTTTTGTGGTACTTTTTGTCAAGCTGAAGGTGGTGTTTCGGGTGGTTAAGACTGTACAGGGCTCACAGGCCTAAGTGCGAGAGGCCAAAAGTGTTCCCCCAGAAAGTGTCTAGGAGCGCGTTTCGGGGCCTCAGGAGTGGTTTGGACCCCCCTTTTTGTGGTACTTTTTGTCAAGCTGAAGTTGGTATTTCTGGTGGTTAAGACTGTACAGGGCTTGGAGTTTTAACCATTTTGAGGCCGTTCTGAAAAATGACTTTTTTTGGCCGATTTTAACGCCTTACTATACTATGACCATTTTTATGACATTTTGAGGCCAAAAAAAAGTTTTGACTTTTTTTGACCGATTTTGACGCCTTACTATACTATGACCATTTTTATGACATTTTGAGGCCAAAAAAAAATTTGACTTTTTTTGACCGATTTTGACGCCTTACTATACTATGACCATTTTTATGACATTTTGAGGCCAAAAAAAAATTTGACTTTTTTTGGCCGATTTTGACGCCTTACTATACTATGACCATTTTTATGACATTTTGAGGCCAAAAAAAAATTTGACTTTTTTTGGCCGATTTTGACGCCTTACTATACTATGACCATTTTTATGACATTTTGAGGCCAAAAAAAAATTTGACTTTTTTTGACCAATTTTGACGCCTTACTATACTATCACCATTTTTATGACATTTTGAGGCCAAAAAAAAATTTGACTTTTTTTGACCAATTTTGACGCCTTACTATACTATGACCATTTTTATGACATTTTGAGAATGTGACATTTTTCACCGATCCTCAGGGGAGCAAGATAGAGACATGCGACCTTGTCCTACCCCCCCATTTGTGTGTACCCCGAGTCCAACGGTACCACCCTTGAGTGTCTAGCACATAAGGTTCCGGAGTTATGAGCATTTGAAGTTCCCCCATATAAGTGAGTTGGGAGAGTGAAAATTTTCCAAAGTGAGAGGCCAAAAGTGTTCCCCCAGAAAGTGTCTAGGAGCGCGTTTCGGGGCCTCAGGAGTGGTTTGGACCCCCCTTTTTGTGGTACTTTTTGTCAAGTTGAAGTTGGTGTTTCGGGTGGTTAAGACTGTACAGGGCTCACAGGCCTAAGTGCGAGAGGCCAAAAGTGTTCCCCCAGAAAGTGTCTAGGAGCGCGTTTCGGGGCCTCAGGAGTGGTTTGGACCCCCCTTTTTGTGGTACTTTTTGTCAAGCTGAAGTTGGTGTTTCGGGTGGTTAAGACTGTACAGGGCTCACAGGCCTAAGTGCGAGAGGCCAAAAGTGTTCCCCCAGAAAGTGTCTAGGAGCGCGTTTCGGGGCCTCAGGAGTGGTTTGGACCCCCCTTTTTGTGGTACTTTTTGTCAAGCTGAAGGTGGTGTTTCGGGTGGTTAAGACTGTACAGGGCTCACAGGCCTAAGTGCGAGAGGCCAAAAGTGTTCCCCCAGAAAGTGTCTAGGAGCGCGTTTCGGGGCCTCAGGAGTGGTTTGGACCCCCCTTTTTGTGGTACTTTTTGTCAAGTTGAAGTTGGTGTTTCGGGTGGTTAAGACTGTACAGGGCTCACAGGCCTAAGTGCGAGAGGCCAAAAGTGTTCCCCCAGAAAGTGTCTAGGAGCGCGTTTCGGGGCCTCAGGAGTGGTTTGGACCCCCCTTTTTGTGGTACTTTTTGTCAAGCTGAAGTTGGTATTTCAGGTGGTTGAGTGTACAGGGCTCACAGGCCTAAGTGCGAGAGGCCAAAAGTGTTCCCCCAGAAAGTGTCTAGGAGCGCGTTTCGGGGCCTCAGGAGAGGTTTGGACCCCCCTTTTTGTGGTACTTTTTGTCAAGCTGAAGTTGGTGTTTCGGGTGGTTAAGACTGTACAGGGCTTGGAGTTTTAACCATTTTGAGGCCGTTCTGAAAAATGACTTTTTTTGGCCGATTTTAACGCCTTACTATACTATGACCATTTTTATGACATTTTGAGGCCAAAAAAAATTTTGACTTTTTTTGACCGATTTTGACGCCTTACTATACTATGACCATTTTTATGACATTTTGAGGCCAAAAAAAAATTTGACTTTTTTTGACCGATTTTGACGCCTTACTATACTATGACCATTTTTATGACATTTTGAGGCCAAAAAAAAATTTGACTTTTTTTGGCCGATTTTGACGCCTTACTATACTATCACCATTTTTATGACATTTTGAGGCCAAAAAAAAATTTGACTTTTTTTGACCAATTTTGACGCCTTACTATACTATGACCATTTTTATGACATTTTGAGAATGTGACATTTTTCACCGATCCTCAGGGGAGCAAGATAGAGACATGCGACCTTGTCCTACCCCCCCATTTGTGTGTACCCCGAGTCCAACGGTACCACCCTTGAGTGTCTAGCACATAAGGTTCCGGAGTTATGAGCATTTGAAGTTCCCCCATATAAGTGAGTTGGGAGAGTGAAAATTTTCCAAAGTGTGAGAGGCCAAAAGTGTTCCCCCAGAAAGTGTCTAGGAGCGCGTTTCGGGGCCTCAGGAGTGGTTTGGACCCCCCTTTTTGTGGTACTTTTTGTCAAGTTGAAGTTGGTGTTTCGGGTGGTTGAGTGTACAGGGCTCACAGGCCTAAGTGCGAGAGGCCAAAAGTGTTCCCCCAGAAAGTGTCTAGGAGCGCGTTTCGGGTCCTCAGGAGTGGTTTGGACCCCCCTTTTTGTGGTACTTTTTGTCAAGCTGAAGTTGGTGTTTCGGGTGGTTAAGACTGTACAGGGCTTGGAGTTTTAACCATTTTGAGGCCGTTCTGAAAAATGACTTTTTTTGGCCTATTTTAACGCCTTACTATACTATGACCATTTTTATGACATTTTGAGGCCAAAAAATTTTTTGACTTTTTTTGACCGATTTTGACGCCTTACTATACTATAATCATTTTTATGACATTTTGAGGCCAAAAAAAAATTTGACTTTTTTTGACCGATTTTGACGCCTTACTATACTATGACCATTTTTATGACATTTTGAGGCCAAAAAAAAATTTGACTTTTTTTGGCCGATTTTGACGCCTTACTATACTATCACCATTTTTATGACATTTTGAGGCCAAAAAAAAATTTGACTTTTTTTGACCAATTTTGACGCCTTACTATACTATGACCATTTTTATGACATTTTGAGAATGTGACATTTTTCACCGATCCTCAGGGGAGCAAGATAGAGACATGCGACCTTGTCCTACCCCCCCATTTGTGTGTACCCCGAGTCCAACGGTACCACCCTTGAGTGTCTAGCACATAAGGTTCCGGAGTTATGAGCATTTGAAGTTCCCCCATATAAGTGAGTTGGGAGAGTGAAAATTTTCCAAAGTGTGAGAGGCCAAAAGTGTTCCCCCAGAAAGTGTCTAGGAGCGCGTTTCGGGGCCTCGGGAGTGGTTTGGACCCCCCTTTTTGTGGTACTTTTTGTAAAGCTGAAGGTGTTTCGGGTGGTTAAGACTGTACAGGGCTCACAGGCCTAAGTGCGAGAGGCCAAAAGTGTTCCCCCAGAAAGTGTCTAGGAGCGCGTTTCGGGGCCTCAGGAGTGGTTTGGACCCCCCTTTTTGTGGTACTTTTTGTCAAGCTGAAGGTGGTGTTTCGGGTGGTTAAGACTGTACAGGGCTCACAGGCCTAAGTGCGAGAGGCCAAAAGTGTTCCCCCAGAAAGTGTCTAGGAGCGCGTTTCGGGGCCTCAGGAGTGGTTTGGACCCCCCTTTTTGTGGTACTTTTTGTCAAGCTGAAGGTGGTGTTTCGGGTGGTTAAGACTGTACAGGGCTCACAGGCCTAAGTGCGAGACGCCAAAAGTGTTCCCCCAGAAAGTGTCTAGGAGCGTGTTTCGGGGCCTCAGGAGTGGTTTGGACCCCCCTTTTTGTGGTACTTTTTGTCAAGCTGAAGGTGGTGTTTCGGGTGGTTAAGACTGTACAGGGCTCACAGGCCTAAGTGCGAGACGCCAAAAGTGTTCCCCCAGAAAGTGTCTAGGAGCGCGTTTCGGGGCCTCAGGAGTGGTTTGGACCCCCCTTTTTGTGGTACTTTTTGTCAAGTTGAAGTTGGTGTTTCGGGTGGTTAAGACTGTACAGGGCTCACAGGTTTAAGTGCGAGAGGCCAAAAGTGTTCCCCCAGAAAGTGTCTAGGAGCGCGTTTCGGGGCCTAGGAAGTGGTTTGGACCCCCCTTTTTGTGGTACTTTTTGTCAAGCTGAAGTTGGTGTTTCGGGTGGTCAAGACTGTACAGGGCTCACAGGCCTAAGTGCGAGACGCCAAAAGTGTTCCCCCAGAAAGTGTCTAGGAGCGCGTTTCGGGGCCTCAGGAGTGGTTTGGACCCCCCTTTTTGTGGTACTTTTTGTCAAGTTGAAGTTGGTGTTTCGGGTGGTTAAGACTGTACAGGGCTCACAGGCCTAAGTGCGAGAGGCCAAAAGTGTTCCCCCAGAAAGTGTCTAGGAGCGCGTTTCGGGGCCTCAGGAGTGGTTTGGACCCCCCTTTTTGTGGTACTTTTTGTCAAGCTGAAGTTGGTATTTCAGGTGGTTGAGTGTACAGGGCTCACAGGCCTAAGTGCGAGAGGCCAAAAGTGTTCCCCCAGAAAGTGTCTAGGAGCGCGTTTCGGGGCCTCAGGAGAGGTTTGGACCCCCCTTTTTGTGGTACTTTTTGTCAAGCTGAAGTTGGTGTTTCGGGTGGTTAAGACTGTACAGGGCTTGGAGTTTTAACCATTTTGAGGCCGTTCTGAAAAATGACTTTTTTTGGCCGATTTTAACGCCTTACTATACTATGACCATTTTTATGACATTTTGAGGCCAAAAAAAATTTTGACTTTTTTTGACCGATTTTGACGCCTTACTATACTATGACCATTTTTATGACATTTTGAGGCCAAAAAAAAATTTGACTTTTTTTGACCGATTTTGACGCCTTACTATACTATGACCATTTTTATGACATTTTGAGGCCAAAAAAAAATTTGACTTTTTTTGGCCGATTTTGACGCCTTACTATACTATCACCATTTTTATGACATTTTGAGGCCAAAAAAAAATTTGACTTTTTTTGACCGATTTTGACGCCTTACTATACTATGACCATTTTTATGACATTTTGAGAATGTGACATTTTTCACCGATCCTCAGGGGAGCAAGATAGAGACATGCGACCTTGTCCTACCCCCCCATTTGTGTGTACCCCGAGTCCAACGGTACCACCCTTGAGTGTCTAGCACATAAGGTTCCGGAGTTATGAGCATTTGAAGTTCCCCCATATAAGTGAGTTGGGAGAGTGAAAATTTTCCAAAGTGTGAGAGGCCAAAAGTGTTCCCCCAGAAAGTGTCTAGGAGCGCGTTTCGGGGCCTCAGGAGTGGTTTGGACCCCCCTTTTTGTGGTACTTTTTGTCAAGCTGAAGGTGGTGTTTCGGGTGGTTAAGACTGTACAGGGCTCACAGGCCTAAGTGCGAGAGGCCAAAAGTGTTCCCCCAGAAAGTGTCTAGGAGCGTGTTTCGGGGCCTCAGGAGTGGTTTGGACCCCCCTTTTTGTGGTACTTTTTGTCAAGCTGAAGGTGGTGTTTCGGGTGGTTAAGACTGTACAGGGCTCACAGGCCTAAGTGCGAGAGGCCAAAAGTGTTCCCCCAGAAAGTGTCTAGGAGCGCGTTTCGGGGCCTCAGGAGTGGTTTGGACCCCCCTTTTTGTGGTACTTTTTGTCAAGCTGAAGGTGGTGTTTCGGGTGGTTAAGACTGTACAGGGCTCACAGGCCTAAGTGCGAGAGGCCAAAAGTGTTCCCCCAGAAAGTGTCTAGGAGCGCGTTTCGGGGCCTCAGGAGTGGTTTGGACCCCCCTTTTTGTGGTACTTTTTGTCAAGTTGAAGTTGGTATTTCAGGTGGTTGAGTGTACAGGGCTCACAGGCCTAAGTGCGAGAGGCCAAAAGTGTTCCCCCAGAAAGTGTCTAGGAGCGCGTTTCGGGGCCTCAGGAGAGGTTTGGACCCCCCTTTTTGTGGTACTTTTTGTCAAGCTGAAGTTGGTGTTTCGGGTGGTTAAGACTGTACAGGGCTTGGAGTTTTAACCATTTTGAGGCCGTTCTGAAAAATGACTTTTTTTGGCCGATTTTAACGCCTTACTATACTATGACCATTTTTATGACATTTTGAGGCCAAAAAAAAATTTGACTTTTTTTGACCGATTTTGACGCCTTACTATACTATGACCATTTTTATGACATTTTGAGGCCAAAAAAAAATTTGACTTTTTTTGGCCGATTTTGACGCCTTACTATACTATCACCATTTTTATGACATTTTGAGGCCAAAAAAAAATTTGACTTTTTTTGACCAATTTTGACGCCTTACTATACTATGACCATTTTTATGACATTTTGAGAATGTGACATTTTTCACCGATCCTCAGGGGAGCAAGATAGAGACATGCGACCTTGTCCTACCCCCCCATTTGTGTGTACCCCGAGTCCAACGGTACCACCCTTGAGTGTCTAGCACATAAGGTTCCGGAGTTATGAGCATTTGAAGTTCCCCCATATAAGTGAGTTGGGAGAGTGAAAATTTTCCAAAGTGAGAGGCCAAAAGTGTTCCCCCAGAAAGTGTCTAGGAGCGCGTTTCGGGGCCTCAGGAGTGGTTTGGACCCCCCTTTTTGTGGTACTTTTTGTCAAGTTGAAGTTGGTGTTTCGGGTGGTTAAGACTGTACAGGGCTCACAGGCCTAAGTGCGAGAGGCCAAAAGTGTTCCCCCAGAAAGTGTCTAGGAGCGCGTTTCGGGGCCTCAGGAGTGGTTTGGACCCCCCTTTTTGTGGTACTTTTTGTCAAGCTGAAGTTGGTGTTTCGGGTGGTTAAGACTGTACAGGGCTCACAGGCCTAAGTGCGAGAGGCCAAAAGTGTTCCCCCAGAAAGTGTCTAGGAGCGCGTTTCGGGGCCTCAGGAGTGGTTTGGACCCCCCTTTTTGTGGTACTTTTTGTCAAGCTGAAGGTGGTGTTTCGGGTGGTTAAGACTGTACAGGGCTCACAGGCCTAAGTGCGAGAGGCCAAAAGTGTTCCCCCAGAAAGTGTCTAGGAGCGCGTTTCGGGGCCTCAGGAGTGGTTTGGACCCCCCTTTTTGTGGTACTTTTTGTCAAGTTGAAGTTGGTGTTTCGGGTGGTTAAGACTGTACAGGGCTCACAGGCCTAAGTGCGAGAGGCCAAAAGTGTTCCCCCAGAAAGTGTCTAGGAGCGCGTTTCGGGGCCTCAGGAGTGGTTTGGACCCCCCTTTTTGTGGTACTTTTTGTCAAGCTGAAGTTGGTATTTCAGGTGGTTGAGTGTACAGGGCTCACAGGCCTAAGTGCGAGAGGCCAAAAGTGTTCCCCCAGAAAGTGTCTAGGAGCGCGTTTCGGGGCCTCAGGAGAGGTTTGGACCCCCCTTTTTGTGGTACTTTTTGTCAAGCTGAAGTTGGTGTTTCGGGTGGTTAAGACTGTACAGGGCTTGGAGTTTTAACCATTTTGAGGCCGTTCTGAAAAATGACTTTTTTTGGCCGATTTTAACGCCTTACTATACTATGACCATTTTTATGACATTTTGAGGCCAAAAAAAATTTTGACTTTTTTTGACCGATTTTGACGCCTTACTATACTATGACCATTTTTATGACATTTTGAGGCCAAAAAAAAATTTGACTTTTTTTGACCGATTTTGACGCCTTACTATACTATGACCATTTTTATGACATTTTGAGGCCAAAAAAAAATTTGACTTTTTTTGGCCGATTTTGACGCCTTACTATACTATCACCATTTTTATGACATTTTGAGGCCAAAAAAAAATTTGACTTTTTTTGACCAATTTTGACGCCTTACTATACTATGACCATTTTTATGACATTTTGAGAATGTGACATTTTTCACCGATCCTCAGGGGAGCAAGATAGAGACATGCGACCTTGTCCTACCCCCCCATTTGTGTGTACCCCGAGTCCAACGGTACCACCCTTGAGTGTCTAGCACATAAGGTTCCGGAGTTATGAGCATTTGAAGTTCCCCCATATAAGTGAGTTGGGAGAGTGAAAATTTTCCAAAGTGTGAGAGGCCAAAAGTGTTCCCCCAGAAAGTGTCTAGGAGCGCGTTTCGGGGCCTCAGGAGTGGTTTGGACCCCCCTTTTTGTGGTACTTTTTGTCAAGTTGAAGTTGGTGTTTCGGGTGGTTGAGTGTACAGGGCTCACAGGCCTAAGTGCGAGAGGCCAAAAGTGTTCCCCCAGAAAGTGTCTAGGAGCGCGTTTCGGGTCCTCAGGAGTGGTTTGGACCCCCCTTTTTGTGGTACTTTTTGTCAAGCTGAAGTTGGTGTTTCGGGTGGTTAAGACTGTACAGGGCTTGGAGTTTTAACCATTTTGAGGCCGTTCTGAAAAATGACTTTTTTTGGCCTATTTTAACGCCTTACTATACTATGACCATTTTTATGACATTTTGAGGCCAAAAAATTTTTTGACTTTTTTTGACCGATTTTGACGCCTTACTATACTATAATCATTTTTATGACATTTTGAGGCCAAAAAAAAATTTGACTTTTTTTGACCGATTTTGACGCCTTACTATACTATGACCATTTTTATGACATTTTGAGGCCAAAAAAAAATTTGACTTTTTTTGGCCGATTTTGACGCCTTACTATACTATCACCATTTTTATGACATTTTGAGGCCAAAAAAAAATTTGACTTTTTTTGACCAATTTTGACGCCTTACTATACTATGACCATTTTTATGACATTTTGAGAATGTGACATTTTTCACCGATCCTCAGGGGAGCAAGATAGAGACATGCGACCTTGTCCTACCCCCCCATTTGTGTGTACCCCGAGTCCAACGGTACCACCCTTGAGTGTCTAGCACATAAGGTTCCGGAGTTATGAGCATTTGAAGTTCCCCCATATAAGTGAGTTGGGAGAGTGAAAATTTTCCAAAGTGTGAGAGGCCAAAAGTGTTCCCCCAGAAAGTGTCTAGGAGCGCGTTTCGGGGCCTCGGGAGTGGTTTGGACCCCCCTTTTTGTGGTACTTTTTGTAAAGCTGAAGGTGTTTCGGGTGGTTAAGACTGTACAGGGCTCACAGGCCTAAGTGCGAGAGGCCAAAAGTGTTCCCCCAGAAAGTGTCTAGGAGCGCGTTTCGGGGCCTCAGGAGTGGTTTGGACCCCCCTTTTTGTGGTACTTTTTGTCAAGCTGAAGGTGGTGTTTCGGGTGGTTAAGACTGTACAGGGCTCACAGGCCTAAGTGCGAGAGGCCAAAAGTGTTCCCCCAGAAAGTGTCTAGGAGCGCGTTTCGGGGCCTCAGGAGTGGTTTGGACCCCCCTTTTTGTGGTACTTTTTGTCAAGCTGAAGGTGGTGTTTCGGGTGGTTAAGACTGTACAGGGCTCACAGGCCTAAGTGCGAGAGGCCAAAAGTGTTCCCCCAGAAAGTGTCTAGGAGCGCGTTTCGGGGCCTCAGGAGTGGTTTGGACCCCCCTTTTTGTGGTACTTTTTGTCAAGTTGAAGTTGGTGTTTCGGGTGGTTAAGACTGTACAGGGCTCACAGGCCTAAGTGCGAGAGGCCAAAAGTGTTCCCCCAGAAAGTGTCTAGGAGCGCGTTTCGGGGCCTCAGGAGTGGTTTGGACCCCCCTTTTTGTGGTACTTTTTGTCAAGCTGAAGTTGGTGTTTCGGGTGGTTAAGACTGTACAGGGCTCACAGGCCTAAGTGCGAGAGGCCAAAAGTGTTCCCCCAGAAAGTGTCTAGGAGCGCGTTTCGGGGCCTCAGGAGTGGTTTGGACCCCCCTTTTTGTGGTACTTTTTGTCAAGTTGAAGTTGGTGTTTCGGGTGGTTAAGACTGTACAGGGCTTGGAGTTTTAACCATTTTGAGGCCGTTCTGAAAAATGACTTTTTTTGGCCGATTTTAACGCCTTACTATACTATGACCATTTTTATGACATTTTGAGGCCAAAAAAAAATTTGACTTTTTTTGACCGATTTTGACGCCTTACTATACTATGACCATTTTTATGACATTTTGAGGCCAAAAAAAAATTTGACTTTTTTTGGCCGATTTTGACGCCTTACTATACTATCACCATTTTTATGACATTTTGAGGCCAAAAAAAAATTTGACTTTTTTTGACCAATTTTGACGCCTTACTATACTATGACCATTTTTATGACATTTTGAGAATGTGACATTTTTCACCGATCCTCAGGGGAGCAAGATAGAGACATGCGACCTTGTCCTACCCCCCATTTGTGTGTACCCCGAGTCCAACGGTACCACCCTTGAGTGTCTAGCACATAAGGTTCCGGAGTTATGAGCATTTGAAGTTCCCCCATATAAGTGAGTTGGGAGAGTGAAAATTTTCCAAAGTGAGAGGCCAAAAGTGTTCCCCCAGAAAGTGTCTAGGAGCGCGTTTCGGGGCCTCAGGAGTGGTTTGGACCCCCCTTTTTGTGGTACTTTTTGTCAAGCTGAAGTTGGTGTTTCGGGTGGTTAAGACTGTACAGGGCTCACAGGCCTAAGTGCGAGAGGCCAAAAGTGTTCCCCCAGAAAGTGTCTAGGAGCGCGTTTCGGGGCCTCAGGAGTGGTTTGGACCCCCCTTTTTGTGGTACTTTTTGTCAAGCTGAAGTTGGTGTTTCGGGTGGTTAAGACTGTACAGGGCTTGGAGTTTTAACCATTTTGAGGCCGTTCTGAAAAATGACTTTTTTTGGCCGATTTTAACGCCTTACTATACTATGACCATTTTTATGACATTTTGAGGCCAAAAAAAAATTTGACTTTTTTTGACCGATTTTGACGCCTTACTATACTATGACCATTTTTATGACATTTTGAGGCCAAAAAAAAATTTGACTTTTTTTGGCCGATTTTGACGCCTTACTATACTATCACCATTTTTATGACATTTTGAGGCCAAAAAAAAATTTGACTTTTTTTGACCAATTTTGACGCCTTACTATACTATGACCATTTTTATGACATTTTGAGAATGTGACATTTTTCACCGATCCTCAGGGGAGCAAGATAGAGACATGCGACCTTGTCCTACCCCCCATTTGTGTGTACCCCGAGTCCAACGGTACCACCCTTGAGTGTCTAGCACATAAGGTTCCGGAGTTATGAGCATTTGAAGTTCCCCCATATAAGTGAGTTGGGAGAGTGAAAATTTTCCAAAGTGAGAGGCCAAAAGTGTTCCCCCAGAAAGTGTCTAGGAGCGCGTTTCGGGGCCTCAGGAGTGGTTTGGACCCCCCTTTTTGTGGTACTTTTTGTCAAGCTGAAGTTGGTGTTTCGGGTGGTTAAGACTGTACAGGGCTCACAGGCCTAAGTGCGAGAGGCCAAAAGTGTTCCCCCAGAAAGTGTCTAGGAGCGCGTTTCGGGGCCTCAGGAGTGGTTTGGACCCCCCTTTTTGTGGTACTTTTTGTCAAGCTGAAGTTGGTGTTTCGGGTGGTTAAGACTGTACAGGGCTCACAGGCCTAAGTGCGAGAGGCCAAAAGTGTTCCCCCAGAAAGTGTCTAGGAGCGCGTTTCGGGGCCTCAGGAGTGGTTTGGACCCCCCTTTTTGTGGTACTTTTTGTCAAGCTGAAGGTGGTGTTTCGGGTGGTTAAGACTGTACAGGGCTCACAGGCCTAAGTGCGAGAGGCCAAAAGTGTTCCCCCAGAAAGTGTCTAGGAGCGCGTTTCGGGGCCTCAGGAGTGGTTTGGACCCCCCTTTTTGTGGTACTTTTTGTCAAGTTGAAGTTGGTGTTTCGGGTGGTTAAGACTGTACAGGGCTCACAGGCCTAAGTGCGAGAGGCCAAAAGTGTTCCCCCAGAAAGTGTCTAGGAGCGCGTTTCGGGGCCTCAGGAGTGGTTTGGACCCCCATTTTTGTGGTACTTTTTGTCAAGCTGAAGTTGGTGTTTCGGGTGGTTAAGACTGTACAGGGCTCACAGGCCTAAGTGCGAGAGGCCAAAAGTGTTCCCCCAGAAAGTGTCTAGGAGCGCGTTTCGGGGCCTCAGGAGTGGTTTGGACCCCCCTTTTTGTGGTACTTTTTGTCAAGTTGAAGTTGGTGTTTCGGGTGGTTAAGACTGTACAGGGCTTGGAGTTTTAACCATTTTGAGGCCGTTCTGAAAAATGACTTTTTTTGGCCGATTTTAACGCCTTACTATACTATGACCATTTTTATGACATTTTGAGGCCAAAAAAAAATTTGACTTTTTTTGACCGATTTTGACGCCTTACTATACTATCACCATTTTTATGACATTTTGAGGCCAAAAAAAAATTTGACTTTTTTTGACCAATTTTGACGCCTTACTATACTATGACCATTTTTATGACATTTTGAGAATGTGACATTTTTCACCGATCCTCAGGGGAGCAAGATAGAGACATGCGACCTTGTCCTACCCCCCATTTGTGTGTACCCCGAGTCCAACGGTACCACCCTTGAGTGTCTAGCACATAAGGTTCCGGAGTTATGAGCATTTGAAGTTCCCCCATATAAGTGAGTTGGGAGAGTGAAAATTTTCCAAAGTGAGAGGCCAAAAGTGTTCCCCCAGAAAGTGTCTAGGAGCGCGTTTCGGGGCCTCAGGAGTGGTTTGGACCCCCCTTTTTGTGGTACTTTTTGTCAAGCTGAAGTTGGTATTTCAGGTGGTCGAGTGTACAGGGCTCACAGGCCTAAGTGCGAGAGGCCAAAAGTGTTCCCCCAGAAAGTGTCTAGGAGCGCGTTTCGGGGCCTCAGGAGTGGTTTGGACCCCCCTTTTTGTGGTACTTTTTGTCAAGTTGAAGTTGGTGTTTCGGGTGGTTAAGACTGTACAGGGCTCACAGGTTTAAGTGCGAGAGGCCAAAAGTGTTCCCCCAGAAAGTGTCTAGGAGCGCGTTTCGGGGCCTAGGAAGTGGTTTGGACCCCCCTTTTTGTGGTACTTTTTGTCAAGCTGAAGTTGGTGTTTCGGGTGGTTAAGACTGTACAGGGCTCACAGGCCTAAGTGCGAGACGCCAAAAGTGTTCCCCCAGAAAGTGTCTAGGAGCGCGTTTCGGGGCCTCAGGAGTGGTTTGGACCCCCCTTTTTGTGGTACTTTTTGTCAAGTTGAAGTTGGTGTTTCGGGTGGTTAAGACTGTACAGGGCTCACAGGTTTAAGTGCGAGAGGCCAAAAGTGTTCCCCCAGAAAGTGTCTAGGAGCGCGTTTCGGGGCCTCAGGAGTGGTTTGGACCCCCCTTTTTGTGGTACTTTTTGTCAAGTTGAAGTTGGTGTTTTGGGTGGTTAAGACTGTACAGGGCTCACAGGTTTAAGTGCGAGAGGCCAAAAGTGTTCCCCCAGAAAGTGTCTAGGAGCGCGTTTCGGGGCCTAGGAAGTGGTTTGGACCCCCCTTTTTGTGGTACTTTTTGTCAAGCTGAAGTTGGTGTTTCGGGTGGTTAAGACTGTACAGGGCTCACAGGCCTAAGTGCGAGACGCCAAAAGTGTTCCCCCAGAAAGTGTCTAGGAGCGCGTTTCGGGGCCTCCGGAGTGGTTTGGACCCCCCTTTTTGTGGTACTTTTTGTCAAGTTGAAGTTGGTGTTTCGGGTGGTTAAGACTGTACAGGGCTCACAGGCCTAAGTGCGAGAGGCCAAAAGTGTTCCCCCAGAAAGTGTCTAGGAGCGCGTTTCGGGGCCTCAGGAGTGGTTTGGACCCCCCTTTTTGTGGTACTTTTTGTCAAGCTGAAGTTGGTATTTCCGGTGGTTAAGACTGTACAGGGCTCACAGGCCTAAGTGCGAGAGGCCAAAAGTGTTCCCCCAGAAAGTGTCTAGGAGCGCGTTTCGGGGCCTCAGGAGTGGTTTGGACCCCCCTTTTTGTGGTACTTTTTGTCAAGCTGAAGTTGGTGTTTCGGGTGGTTAAGACTGTACAGGGCTTGGAGTTTTAACCATTTTGAGGCCGTTCTGAAAAATGACTTTTTTTTGGCCGATTTTAACGCCTTACTATACTATGACCATTTTTATGACATTTTGAGGCCAAAAAAAATTTTGACTTTTTTTGACCGATTTTGACGCCTTACTATACTATGACCATTTTTATGACATTTTGAGGCCAAAAAAAAATTTGACTTTTTTTGGCCGATTTTGACGCCTTACTATACTATCACCATTTTTATGACATTTTGAGGCCAAAAAAAAATTTGACTTTTTTTGACCAATTTTGACGCCTTACTATACTATGACCATTTTTATGACATTTTGAGAATGTGACATTTTTCACCGATCCTCAGGGGAGCAAGATAGAGACATGCGACCTTGTCCTACCCCCCCATTTGTGTGTACCCCGAGTCCAACGGTACCACCCTTGAGTGTCTAGCACATAAGGTTCCGGAGTTATGAGCATTTGAAGTTCCCCCATATAAGTGAGTTGGGAGAGTGAAAATTTTCCAAAGTGTGAGAGGCCAAAAGTGTTCCCCCAGAAAGTGTCTAGGAGCGCGTTTCGGGGCCTCAGGAGTGGTTTGGACCCCCCTTTTTGTGGTACTTTTTGTCAAGCTGAAGGTGGTGTTTCGGGTGGTTAAGACTGTACAGGGCTCACAGGCCTAAGTGCGAGACGCCAAAAGTGTTCCCCCAGAAAGTGTCTAGGAGCGTGTTTCGGGGCCTCAGGAGTGGTTTGGACCCCCCTTTTTGTGGTACTTTTTGTCAAGCTGAAGGTGGTATTTCGGGTGGTTAAGACTGTACAGGGCTCACAGGCCTAAGTGCGAGAGGCCAAAAGTGTTCCCCCAGAAAGTGTCTAGGAGCGCGTTTCGGGGCCTCAGGAGTGGTTTGGACCCCCCTTTTTGTGGTACTTTTTGTCAAGCTGAAGGTGGTGTTTCGGGTGGTTAAGACTGTACAGGGCTCACAGGCCTAAGTGCGAGAGGCCAAAAGTGTTCCCCCAGAAAGTGTCTAGGAGCGCGTTTCGGGGCCTCAGGAGTGGTTTGGACCCCCCTTTTTGTGGTACTTTTTGTCAAGCTGAAGGTGGTGTTTCGGGTGGTTAAGACTGTACAGGGCTCACAGGCCTAAGTGCGAGAGGCCAAAAGTGTTCCCCCAGAAAGTGTCTAGGAGCGCGTTTCGGGGCCTCAGGAGTGGTTTGGACCCCCCTTTTTGTGGTACTTTTTGTCAAGCTGAAGTTGGTATTTCAGGTGGTTGAGTGTACAGGGCTCACAGGCCTAAGTGCGAGAGGCCAAAAGTGTTCCCCCAGAAAGTGTCTAGGAGCGCGTTTCGGGGCCTCAGGAGAGGTTTGGACCCCCCTTTTTGTGGTACTTTTTGTCAAGCTGAAGTTGGTGTTTCGGGTGGTTAAGACTGTACAGGGCTTGGAGTTTTAACCATTTTGAGGCCGTTCTGAAAAATGACTTTTTTTGGCCGATTTTAACGCCTTACTATACTATGACCATTTTTATGACATTTTGAGGCCAAAAAAAATTTTGACTTTTTTTGACCGATTTTGACGCCTTACTATACTATGACCATTTTTATGACATTTTGAGGCCAAAAAAAAATTTGACTTTTTTTGACCGATTTTGACGCCTTACTATACTATGACCATTTTTATGACATTTTGAGGCCAAAAAAAAATTTGACTTTTTTTGGCCGATTTTGACGCCTTACTATACTATCACCATTTTTATGACATTTTGAGGCCAAAAAAAAATTTGACTTTTTTTGACCAATTTTGACGCCTTACTATACTATGACCATTTTTATGACATTTTGAGAATGTGACATTTTTCACCGATCCTCAGGGGAGCAAGATAGAGACATGCGACCTTGTCCTACCCCCCCATTTGTGTGTACCCCGAGTCCAACGGTACCACCCTTGAGTGTCTAGCACATAAGGTTCCGGAGTTATGAGCATTTGAAGTTCCCCCATATAAGTGAGTTGGGAGAGTGAAAATTTTCCAAAGTGTGAGAGGCCAAAAGTGTTCCCCCAGAAAGTGTCTAGGAGCGCGTTTCGGGGCCTCAGGAGTGGTTTGGACCCCCCTTTTTGTGGTACTTTTTGTCAAGTTGAAGTTGGTGTTTCGGGTGGTTGAGTGTACAGGGCTCACAGGCCTAAGTGCGAGAGGCCAAAAGTGTTCCCCCAGAAAGTGTCTAGGAGCGCGTTTCGGGTCCTCAGGAGTGGTTTGGACCCCCCTTTTTGTGGTACTTTTTGTCAAGCTGAAGTTGGTGTTTCGGGTGGTTAAGACTGTACAGGGCTTGGAGTTTTAACCATTTTGAGGCCGTTCTGAAAAATGACTTTTTTTGGCCTATTTTAACGCCTTACTATACTATGACCATTTTTATGACATTTTGAGGCCAAAAAATTTTTTGACTTTTTTTGACCGATTTTGACGCCTTACTATACTATAATCATTTTTATGACATTTTGAGGCCAAAAAAAAATTTGACTTTTTTTGACCGATTTTGACGCCTTACTATACTATGACCATTTTTATGACATTTTGAGGCCAAAAAAAAATTTGACTTTTTTTGGCCGATTTTGACGCCTTACTATACTATCACCATTTTTATGACATTTTGAGGCCAAAAAAAAATTTGACTTTTTTTGACCAATTTTGACGCCTTACTATACTATGACCATTTTTATGACATTTTGAGAATGTGACATTTTTCACCGATCCTCAGGGGAGCAAGATAGAGACATGCGACCTTGTCCTACCCCCCCATTTGTGTGTACCCCGAGTCCAACGGTACCACCCTTGAGTGTCTAGCACATAAGGTTCCGGAGTTATGAGCATTTGAAGTTCCCCCATATAAGTGAGTTGGGAGAGTGAAAATTTTCCAAAGTGTGAGAGGCCAAAAGTGTTCCCCCAGAAAGTGTCTAGGAGCGCGTTTCGGGGCCTCAGGAGTGGTTTGGACCCCCCTTTTTGTGGTACTTTTTGTAAAGCTGAAGGTGTTTCGGGTGGTTAAGACTGTACAGGGCTCACAGGCCTAAGTGCGAGAGGCCAAAAGTGTTCCCCCAGAAAGTGTCTAGGAGCGCGTTTCGGGGCCTCAGGAGTGGTTTGGACCCCCCTTTTTGTGGTACTTTTTGTCAAGCTGAAGGTGGTGTTTCGGGTGGTTAAGACTGTACAGGGCTCACAGGCCTAAGTGCGAGAGGCCAAAAGTGTTCCCCCAGAAAGTGTCTAGGAGCGCGTTTCGGGGCCTCAGGAGTGGTTTGGACCCCCCTTTTTGTGGTACTTTTTGTCAAGCTGAAGGTGGTGTTTCGGGTGGTTAAGACTGTACAGGGCTCACAGGCCTAAGTGCGAGAGGCCAAAAGTGTTCCCCCAGAAAGTGTCTAGGAGCGCGTTTCGGGGCCTCAGGAGTGGTTTGGACCCCCCTTTTTGTGGTACTTTTTGTCAAGTTGAAGTTGGTGTTTCGGGTGGTTAAGACTGTACAGGGCTCACAGGCCTAAGTGCGAGAGGCCAAAAGTGTTCCCCCAGAAAGTGTCTAGGAGCGCGTTTCGGGGCCTCAGGAGTGGTTTGGACCCCCATTTTTGTGGTACTTTTTGTCAAGCTGAAGTTGGTGTTTCGGGTGGTTAAGACTGTACAGGGCTCACAGGCCTAAGTGCGAGAGGCCAAAAGTGTTCCCCCAGAAAGTGTCTAGGAGCGCGTTTCGGGGCCTCAGGAGTGGTTTGGACCCCCCTTTTTGTGGTACTTTTTGTCAAGTTGAAGTTGGTGTTTCGGGTGGTTAAGACTGTACAGGGCTTGGAGTTTTAACCATTTTGAGGCCGTTCTGAAAAATGACTTTTTTTGGCCGATTTTAACGCCTTACTATACTATGACCATTTTTATGACATTTTGAGGCCAAAAAAAAATTTGACTTTTTTTGACCGATTTTGACGCCTTACTATACTATGACCATTTTTATGACATTTTGAGGCCAAAAAAAAATTTGACTTTTTTTGGCCGATTTTGACGCCTTACTATACTATCACCATTTTTATGACATTTTGAGGCCAAAAAAAAATTTGACTTTTTTTGACCAATTTTGACGCCTTACTATACTATGACCATTTTTATGACATTTTGAGAATGTGACATTTTTCACCGATCCTCAGGGGAGCAAGATAGAGACATGCGACCTTGTCCTACCCCCCATTTGTGTGTACCCCGAGTCCAACGGTACCACCCTTGAGTGTCTAGCACATAAGGTTCCGGAGTTATGAGCATTTGAAGTTCCCCCATATAAGTGAGTTGGGAGAGTGAAAATTTTCCAAAGTGAGAGGCCAAAAGTGTTCCCCCAGAAAGTGTCTAGGAGCGCGTTTCGGGGCCTCAGGAGTGGTTTGGACCCCCCTTTTTGTGGTACTTTTTGTCAAGTTGAAGTTGGTGTTTCGGGTGGTTAAGACTGTACAGGGCTCACAGGCCTAAGTGCGAGAGGCCAAAAGTGTTCCCCCAGAAAGTGTCTAGGAGCGCGTTTCGGGGCCTCAGGAGTGGTTTGGACCCCCCTTTTTGTGGTACTTTTTGTCAAGCTGAAGTTGGTGTTTCGGGTGGTTAAGACTGTACAGGGCTCACAGGCCTAAGTGCGAGAGGCCAAAAGTGTTCCCCCAGAAAGTGTCTAGGAGCGCGTTTCGGGGCCTCAGGAGTGGTTTGGACCCCCCTTTTTGTGGTACTTTTTGTCAAGTTGAAGTTGGTGTTTCGGGTGGTTAAGACTACAGGGCTCACAGGCCTAAGTGCGAGAGGCCAAAAGTGTTCCCCCAGAAAGTGTCTAGGAGCGCGTTTCGGGGCCTCAGGAGTGGTTTGGACCCCCCTTTTTGTGGTACTTTTTGTCAAGCTGAAGTTGGTATTTCAGGTGGTTGAGTGTACAGGGCTCACAGGCCTAAGTGCGAGAGGCCAAAAGTGTTCCCCCAGAAAGTGTCTAGGAGCGCGTTTCGGGGCCTCAGGAGAGGTTTGGACCCCCCTTTTTGTGGTACTTTTTGTCAAGCTGAAGTTGGTGTTTCGGGTGGTTAAGACTGTACAGGGCTTGGAGTTTTAACCATTTTGAGGCCGTTCTGAAAAATGACTTTTTTTGGCCGATTTTAACGCCTTACTATACTATGACCATTTTTATGACATTTTGAGAATGTGACATTTTTCACCGATCCTCAGGGGAGCAAGATAGAGACATGCGACCTTGTCCTACCCCCCCATTTGTGTGTACCCCGAGTCCAACGGTACCACCCTTGAGTGTCTAGCACATAAGGTTCCGGAGTTATGAGCATTTGAAGTTCCCCCATATAAGTGAGTTGGGAGAGTGAAAATTTTCCAAAGTGCGAGAGGCCAAAAGTGTTCCCCCAGAAAGTGTCTAGGAGCGTGTTTCGGGGCCTCAGGAGTGGTTTGGACCCCCCTTTTTGTGGTACTTTTTGTCAAGCTGAAGGTGGTGTTTCGGGTGGTTAAGACTGTACAGGGCTCACAGGCCTAAGTGCGAGAGGCCAAAAGTGTTCCCCCAGAAAGTGTCTAGGAGCGCGTTTCGGGGCCTCAGGAGTGGTTTGGACCCCCCTTTTTGTGGTACTTTTTGTCAAGTTGAAGTTGGTGTTTCGGGTGGTTAAGACTGTACAGGGCTTGGAGTTTTAACCATTTTGAGGCCGTTCTGAAAAATGACTTTTTTTGGCCGATTTTAACGCCTTACTATACTATGACCATTTTTATGACATTTTGAGGCCAAAAAAAAATTTGACTTTTTTTGACCGATTTTGACGCCTTACTATACTATGACCATTTTTATGACATTTTGAGGC
This sequence comes from Toxotes jaculatrix, assembly GCF_017976425.1. Taxonomy (NCBI): domain Eukaryota; kingdom Metazoa; phylum Chordata; class Actinopteri; family Toxotidae; genus Toxotes; species Toxotes jaculatrix. The sequence continues at coordinate 49,714 of NW_024469788.1, forward strand.
CAAAAAAAAATTTGACTTTTTTTGGCCGATTTTGACGCCTTACTATACTATCACCATTTTTATGACATTTTGAGGCCAAAAAAAAATTTGACTTTTTTTGACCAATTTTGACGCCTTACTATACTATGACCATTTTTATGACATTTTGAGAATGTGACATTTTTCACCGATCCTCAGGGGAGCAAGATAGAGACATGCGACCTTGTCCTACCCCCCATTTGTGTGTACCCCGAGTCCAACGGTACCACCCTTGAGTGTCTAGCACATAAGGTTCCGGAGTTATGAGCATTTGAAGTTCCCCCATATAAGTGAGTTGGGAGAGTGAAAATTTTCCAAAGTGAGAGGCCAAAAGTGTTCCCCCAGAAAGTGTCTAGGAGCGCGTTTCGGGGCCTCAGGAGTGGTTTGGACCCCCCTTTTTGTGGTACTTTTTGTCAAGTTGAAGTTGGTGTTTCGGGTGGTTAAGACTGTACAGGGCTCACAGGCCTAAGTGCGAGAGGCCAAAAGTGTTCCCCCAGAAAGTGTCTAGGAGCGCGTTTCGGGGCCTCAGGAGTGGTTTGGACCCCCCTTTTTGTGGTACTTTTTGTCAAGCTGAAGTTGGTGTTTCGGGTGGTTAAGACTGTACAGGGCTCACAGGCCTAAGTGCGAGAGGCCAAAAGTGTTCCCCCAGAAAGTGTCTAGGAGCGCGTTTCGGGGCCTCAGGAGTGGTTTGGACCCCCCTTTTTGTGGTACTTTTTGTCAAGCTGAAGGTGGTGTTTCGGGTGGTTAAGACTGTACAGGGCTCACAGGCCTAAGTGCGAGAGGCCAAAAGTGTTCCCCCAGAAAGTGTCTAGGAGCGCGTTTCGGGGCCTCAGGAGTGGTTTGGACCCCCCTTTTTGTGGTACTTTTTGTCAAGTTGAAATTGGTGTTTCGGGTGGTTAAGACTGTACAGGGCTCACAGGCCTAAGTGCGAGAGGCCAAAAGTGTTCCCCCAGAAAGTGTCTAGGAGCGCGTTTCGGGGCCTCAGGAGTGGTTTGGACCCCCCTTTTTGTGGTACTTTTTGTCAAGCTGAAGTTGGTATTTCAGGTGGTTGAGTGTACAGGGCTCACAGGCCTAAGTGCGAGAGGCCAAAAGTGTTCCCCCAGAAAGTGTCTAGGAGCGCGTTTCGGGGCCTCAGGAGAGGTTTGGACCCCCCTTTTTGTGGTACTTTTTGTCAAGCTGAAGTTGGTGTTTCGGGTGGTTAAGACTGTACAGGGCTTGGAGTTTTAACCATTTTGAGGCCGTTCTGAAAAATGACTTTTTTTGGCCGATTTTAACGCCTTACTATACTATGACCATTTTTATGACATTTTGAGGCCAAAAAAAATTTTGACTTTTTTTGACCGATTTTGACGCCTTACTATACTATGACCATTTTTATGACATTTTGAGGCCAAAAAAAAATTTGACTTTTTTTGACCAATTTTGACGCCTTACTATACTATGACCATTTTTATGACATTTTGAGAATGTGACATTTTTCACCGATCCTCAGGGGAGCAAGATAGAGACATGCGACCTTGTCCTACCCCCCATTTGTGTGTACCCCGAGTCCAACGGTACCACCCTTGAGTGTCTAGCACATAAGGTTCCGGAGTTATGAGCATTTGAAGTTCCCCCATATAAGTGAGTTGGGAGAGTGAAAATTTTCCAAAGTGAGAGGCCAAAAGTGTTCCCCCAGAAAGTGTCTAGGAGCGCGTTTCGGGGCCTCAGGAGTGGTTTGGACCCCCCTTTTTGTGGTACTTTTTGTCAAGTTGAAGTTGGTGTTTCGGGTGGTTAAGACTGTACAGGGCTCACAGGCCTAAGTGCGAGAGGCCAAAAGTGTTCCCCCAGAAAGTGTCTAGGAGCGCGTTTCGGGGCCTCAGGAGTGGTTTGGACCCCCCTTTTTGTGGTACTTTTTGTCAAGCTGAAGTTGGTGTTTCGGGTGGTTAAGACTGTACAGGGCTCACAGGCCTAAGTGCGAGAGGCCAAAAGTGTTCCCCCAGAAAGTGTCTAGGAGCGCGTTTCGGGGCCTCAGGAGTGGTTTGGACCCCCCTTTTTGTGGTACTTTTTGTCAAGCTGAAGGTGGTGTTTCGGGTGGTTAAGACTGTACAGGGCTCACAGGCCTAAGTGCGAGAGGCCAAAAGTGTTCCCCCAGAAAGTGTCTAGGAGCGCGTTTCGGGGCCTCAGGAGTGGTTTGGACCCCCCTTTTTGTGGTACTTTTTGTCAAGTTGAAGTTGGTGTTTCGGGTGGTTAAGACTGTACAGGGCTCACAGGCCTAAGTGCGAGAGGCCAAAAGTGTTCCCCCAGAAAGTGTCTAGGAGCGCGTTTCGGGGCCTCAGGAGTGGTTTGGACCCCCCTTTTTGTGGTACTTTTTGTCAAGCTGAAGTTGGTATTTCAGGTGGTTGAGTGTACAGGGCTCACAGGCCTAAGTGCGAGAGGCCAAAAGTGTTCCCCCAGAAAGTGTCTAGGAGCGCGTTTCGGGGCCTCAGGAGAGGTTTGGACCCCCCTTTTTGTGGTACTTTTTGTCAAGCTGAAGTTGGTGTTTCGGGTGGTTAAGACTGTACAGGGCTTGGAGTTTTAACCATTTTGAGGCCGTTCTGAAAAATGACTTTTTTTGGCCGATTTTAACGCCTTACTATACTATGACCATTTTTATGACATTTTGAGGCCAAAAAAAATTTTGACTTTTTTTGACCGATTTTGACGCCTTACTATACTATGACCATTTTTATGACATTTTGAGGCCAAAAAAAAATTTGACTTTTTTTGACCGATTTTGACGCCTTACTATACTATGACCATTTTTATGACATTTTGAGGCCAAAAAAAAATTTGACTTTTTTTGGCCGATTTTGACGCCTTACTATACTATCACCATTTTTATGACATTTTGAGGCCAAAAAAAAATTTGACTTTTTTTGACCAATTTTGACGCCTTACTATACTATGACCATTTTTATGACATTTTGAGAATGTGACATTTTTCACCGATCCTCAGGGGAGCAAGATAGAGACATGCGACCTTGTCCTACCCCCCCATTTGTGTGTACCCCGAGTCCAACGGTACCACCCTTGAGTGTCTAGCACATAAGGTTCCGGAGTTATGAGCATTTGAAGTTCCCCCATATAAGTGAGTTGGGAGAGTGAAAATTTTCCAAAGTGTGAGAGGCCAAAAGTGTTCCCCCAGAAAGTGTCTAGGAGCGCGTTTCGGGGCCTCAGGAGTGGTTTGGACCCCCCTTTTTGTGGTACTTTTTGTCAAGTTGAAGTTGGTGTTTCGGGTGGTTGAGTGTACAGGGCTCACAGGCCTAAGTGCGAGAGGCCAAAAGTGTTCCCCCAGAAAGTGTCTAGGAGCGCGTTTCGGGTCCTCAGGAGTGGTTTGGACCCCCCTTTTTGTGGTACTTTTTGTCAAGCTGAAGTTGGTGTTTCGGGTGGTTAAGACTGTACAGGGCTTGGAGTTTTAACCATTTTGAGGCCGTTCTGAAAAATGACTTTTTTTGGCCTATTTTAACGCCTTACTATACTATGACCATTTTTATGACATTTTGAGGCCAAAAAATTTTTTGACTTTTTTTGACCGATTTTGACGCCTTACTATACTATAATCATTTTTATGACATTTTGAGGCCAAAAAAAAAATTGACTTTTTTTGACCGATTTTGACGCCTTACTATACTATGACCATTTTTATGACATTTTGAGGCCAAAAAAAAATTTGACTTTTTTTGGCCGATTTTGACGCCTTACTATACTATCACCATTTTTATGACATTTTGAGGCCAAAAAAAAATTTGACTTTTTTTGACCAATTTTGACGCCTTACTATACTATGACCATTTTTATGACATTTTGAGAATGTGACATTTTTCACCGATCCTCAGGGGAGCAAGATAGAGACATGCGACCTTGTCCTACCCCCCCATTTGTGTGTACCCCGAGTCCAACGGTACCACCCTTGAGTGTCTAGCACATAAGGTTCCGGAGTTATGAGCATTTGAAGTTCCCCCATATAAGTGAGTTGGGAGAGTGAAAATTTTCCAAAGTGTGAGAGGCCAAAAGTGTTCCCCCAGAAAGTGTCTAGGAGCGCGTTTCGGGGCCTCAGGAGTGGTTTGGACCCCCCTTTTTGTGGTACTTTTTGTCAAGCTGAAGGTGGTGTTTCGGGTGGTTAAGACTGTACACGGCTCACAGGCCTAAGTGCGAGAGGCCAAAAGTGTTCCCCCAGAAAGTGTCTAGGAGCGCGTTTCGGGGCCTCAGGAGTGGTTTGGACCCCCCTTTTTGTGGTACTTTTTGTCAAGCTGAAGGTGGTGTTTCGGGTGGTTAAGACTGTACAGGGCTCACAGGCCTAAGTGCGAGAGGCCAAAAGTGTTCCCCCAGAAAGTGTCTAGGAGCGCGTTTCGGGGCCTCAGGAGTGGTTTGGACCCCCCTTTTTGTGGTACTTTTTGTCAAGTTGAAGGTGGTGTTTCGGGTGGTTGAGTGTACAGGGCTCACAGGCCTAAGTGCGAGAGGCCAAAAGTGTTCCCCCAGAAAGTGTCTAGGAGCGCGTTTCGGGTCCTCAGGAGTGGTTTGGACCCCCCTTTTTGTGGTACTTTTTGTCAAGCTGAAGTTGGTGTTTCGGGTGGTTAAGACTGTACAGGGCTTGGAGTTTTAACCATTTTGAGGCCGTTCTGAAAAATGACTTTTTTTGGCCGATTTTAACGCCTTACTATACTATGACCATTTTTATGACATTTTGAGGCCAAAAAAAATTTTGACTTTTTTTGACCGATTTTGACGCCTTACTATACTATGACCATTTTTATGACATTTTGAGGCCAAAAAAAAATTTGACTTTTTTTGACCGATTTTGACGCCTTACTATACTATGACCATTTTTATGACATTTTGAGGCCAAAAAAAAATTTGACTTTTTTTGGCCGATTTTGACGCCTTACTATACTATCACCATTTTTATGACATTTTGAGGCCAAAAAAAAATTTGACTTTTTTTGACCAATTTTGACGCCTTACTATACTATGACCATTTTTATGACATTTTGAGAATGTGACATTTTTCACCGATCCTCAGGGGAGCAAGATAGAGACATGCGACCTTGTCCTACCCCCCCATTTGTGTTTACCCCGAGTCCAACGGTACCACCCTTGAGTGTCTAGCACATAAGGTTCCGGAGTTATGAGCATTTGAAGTTCCCCCATATAAGTGAGTTGGGAGAGTGAAAATTTTCCAAAGTGTGAGAGGCCAAAAGTGTTCCCCCAGAAAGTGTCTAGGAGCGCGTTTCGGGGCCTAGGAAGTGGTTTGGACCCCCCTTTTTGTGGTACTTTTTGTCAAGCTGAAGTTGGTGTTTCGGGTGGTTAAGACTGTACAGGGCTTGGAGTTTTAACCATTTTGAGGCCGTTCTGAAAAATGACTTTTTTTGGCCGATTTTAACGCCTTACTAAACTATGACCATTTTTATGACATTTTGAGGCCAAAAAAAATTTTGACTTTTTTTGACCGATTTTGACGCCTTACTATACTATGACCATTTTTATGACATTTTGAGGCCAAAAAAAATTTGACTTTTTTTGACCGATTTTGACGCCTTACTATACTATGACCATTTTTATGACATTTTGAGGCCAAAAAAAAATTTGACTTTTTTTGGCCGATTTTGACGCCTTACTATACTATCACCATTTTTATGACATTTTGAGGCCAAAAAAAAATTTGACTTTTTTTGACCGATTTTGACGCCTTACTATACTATGACCATTTTTATGACATTTTGAGAATGTGACATTTTTCACCGATCCTCAGGGGAGCAAGATAGAGACATGCGACCTTGTCCTACCCCCATTTGTGTGTTCCCCGAGTCCAACGGTACCACCCTTGAGTGTCTAGCACATAAGGTTCCGGAGTTATGAGCATTTGAAGTTCCCCCATATAAGTGAGTTGGGAGAGTGAAAATTTTCCAAAGTGAGAGGCCAAAAGTGTTCCCCCAGAAAGTGTCTAGGAGCGCGTTTCGGGGCCTCAGGAGTGGTTTGGACCCCCCTTTTTGTGGTACTTTTTGTCAAGCTGAAGGTGGTGTTTCGGGTGGTTAAGACTGTACAGGGCTCACAGGCCTAAGTGCGAGAGGCCAAAAGTGTTCCCCCAGAAAGTGTCTAGGAGCGTGTTTCGGGGCCTCAGGAGTGGTTTGGACCCCCCTTTTTGTGGTACTTTTTGTCAAGCTGAAGGTGGTGTTTCGGGTGGTTAAGACTGTACAGGGCTCACAGGCCTAAGTGCGAGAGGCCAAAAGTGTTCCCCCAGAAAGTGTCTAGGAGCGCGTTTCGGGGCCTCAGGAGTGGTTTGGACCCCCCTTTTTGTGGTACTTTTTGTCAAGCTGAAGGTGGTGTTTCGGGTGGTTAAGACTGTACAGGGCTCACAGGCCCAAGTGCGAGAGGCCAAAAGTGTTCCCCCAGAAAGTGTCTAGGAGCGCGTTTCGGGGCCTCAGGAGTGGTTTGGACCCCCCTTTTTGTGGTACTTTTTGTCAAGTTGAAGTTGGTGTTTCAGGTGGTTAAGACTGTACAGGGCTCACAGGTTTAAGTGCGAGAGGCCAAAAGTGTTCCCCCAGAAAGTGTCTAGGAGCGCGTTTCGGGGCCTAGGAAGTGGTTTGGACCCCCCTTTTTGTGGTACTTTTTGTCAAGCTGAAGGTGTTTCGGGTGGTTAAGACTGTACAGGGCTCACAGGCCTAAGTGCGAGACGCCAAAAGTGTTCCCCCAGAAAGTGTCTAGGAGCGCGTTTCGGGGCCTCAGGAGTGGTTTGGACCCCCCTTTTTGTGGTACTTTTTGTCAAGCTGAAGTTGGTATTTCAGGTGGTTAAGACTGTACAGGGCTCACAGGCCTAAGTGCGAGAGGCCAAAAGTGTTCCCCCAGAAAGTGTCTAGGAGCGCGTTTCGGGGCCTCAGGAGTGGTTTGGACCCCCCTTTTTGTGGTACTTTTTGTCAAGCTGAAGTTGGTGTTTCGGGTGGTTAAGACTGTACAGGGCTTGGAGTTTTAACTATTTTGAGGCCGTTCTGAAAAATGACTTTTTTTGGCCGATTTTAACGCCTTACTATACTATGACCATTTTTATGACATTTTGAGGCCAAAAAAAATTTTGACTTTTTTTGACCGATTTTGACGCCTTACTATACTATGACCATTTTTATGAAATTTCTAGGCCAAAAAAAAATTTGACTTTTTTTGGCCAATTTTGATGCCTTACTATACTATGACCATTTTTATGACATTTTGAGAATGTGACATTTTTCACCGATCCTCAGGGGAGCAAGATAGAGACATGCGACCTTGTCCTACCCCCCCATTTGTGTGTACCCCGAGTCCAACGGTACCACCCTTGAGTGTCTAGCACATAAGGTTCCGGAGTTATGAGCATTTGAAGTTCCCCCATATAAGTGAGTTGGGAGAGTGAAAATTTTCCAAAGTGCGAGAGGCCAAAAGTGTTCCCCCAGAAAGTGTCTAGGAGCGTGTTTCGGGGCCTCAGGAGTGGTTTGGACCCCCCTTTTTGTGGTACTTTTTGTCAAGCTGAAGGTGGTGTTTCGGGTGGTTAAGACTGTACAGGGCTCACAGGCCTAAGTGCGAGAGGCCAAAAGTGTTCCCCCAGAAAGTGTCTAGGAGCGCGTTTCGGGGCCTCAGGAGTGGTTTGGACCCCCCTTTTTGTGGTACTTTTTGTCAAGTTGAAGTTGGTGTTTCGGGTGGTTAAGACTGTACAGGGCTCACAGGTTTAAGTGCGAGAGGCCAAAAGTGTTCCCCCAGAAAGTGTCTAGGAGCGCGTTTCGGGGCCTAGGAAGTGGTTTGGACCCTCCTTTTTGTGGTACTTTTTGTCAAGCTGAAGGTGGTGTTTCGGGTGGTTAAGACTGTACAGGGCTTGGAGTTTTAACCATTTTGAGGCCGTTCTGAAAAATGACTTTTTTTGGCCGATTTTAACGCCTTACTATACTATGACCATTTTTATGACATTTTGAGGCCAAAAAAAAATTTGACTTTTTTTGGCCGATTTTGACGCCTTACTATACTATCACCATTTTTATGACATTTTGAGGCCAAAAAAAATTTTGACTTTTTTTGACCAATTTTGACGCCTTACTATACTGTGACCATTTTTATGACATTTTGAGAATGTGACATTTTTCACCGATCCTCAGGGGAGCAAGATAGAGACATGCGACCTTGTCCTACCCCCCCCATTTGTGTGTACCCCGAGTCCAACGGTACCACCCTTGAGTGTCTAGCACATAAGGTTCCGGAGTTATGAGCATTTGAAGTTCCCCCATATAAGTGAGTTGGGAGAGTGAAAATTTTCCAAAGTGTGAGAGGCCAAAAGTGTTCCCCCAGAAAGTGTCTAGGAGCGCGTTTCGGGGCCTCAGGAGTGGTTTGGACCCCCCTTTTTGTGGTACTTTTTGTCAAGCTGAAGGTGTTTCGGGTGGTTAAGACTGTACAGGGCTCACAGGCCTAAGTGCGAGAGGCCAAAAGTGTTCCCCCAGAAAGTGTCTAGGAGCGCGTTTCGGGGCCTCAGGAGTGGTTTGGACCCCCCTTTTTGTGGTACTTTTTGTCAAGCTGAAGGTGGTGTTTCGGGTGGTTAAGACTGTACAGGGCTCACAGGCCTAAGTGCGAGACGCCAAAAGTGTTCCCCCAGAAAGTGTCTAGGAGCGCGTTTCGGGGCCTCAGGAGTGGTTTGGACCCCCCTTTTTGTGGTACTTTTTGTCAAGTTGAAGTTGGTGTTTCGGGTGGTTGAGTGTACAGGGCTCACAGGCCTAAGTGCGAGAGGCCAAAAGTGTTCCCCCAGAAAGTGTCTAGGAGCGCGTTTCGGGTCCTCAGGAGTGGTTTGGACCCCCCTTTTTGTGGTACTTTTTGTCAAGCTGAAGTTGGTGTTTCGGGTGGTTAAGACTGTACAGGGCTTGGAGTTTTAACCATTTTGAGGCCGTTCTGAAAAATGACTTTTTTTGGCCGATTTTAACGCCTTACTATACTATGACCATTTTTATGACATTTTGAGGCCAAAAAAAATTTTGACTTTTTTTGACCGATTTTGACGCCTTACTATACTATGACCATTTTTATGACATTTTGAGGCCAAAAAAAAATTTGACTTTTTTTGACCGATTTTGACGCCTTACTATACTATGACCATTTTTATGACATTTTGAGGCCAAAAAAAAATTTGACTTTTTTTGGCCGATTTTGACGCCTTACTATACTATCACCATTTTTATGACATTTTGAGGCCAAAAAAAAATTTGACTTTTTTTGACCAATTTTGACGCCTTACTATACTATGACCATTTTTATGACATTTTGAGAATGTGACATTTTTCACCGATCCTCAGGGGAGCAAGATAGAGACATGCGACCTTGTCCTACCCCCCCATTTGTGTGTACCCCGAGTCCAACGGTACCACCCTTGAGTGTCTAGCACATAAGGTTCCGGAGTTATGAGCATTTGAAGTTCCCCCATATAAGTGAGTTGGGAGAGTGAAAATTTTCCAAAGTGTGAGAGGCCAAAAGTGTTCCCCCAGAAAGTGTCTAGGAGCGCGTTTCGGGGCCTCAGGAGTGGTTTGGACCCCCCTTTTTGTGGTACTTTTTGTCAAGCTGAAGGTGGTGTTTCGGGTGGTTAAGACTGTACAGGGCTCACAGGCCTAAGTGCGAGAGGCCAAAAGTGTTCCCCCAGAAAGTGTCTAGGAGCGTGTTTCGGGGCCTCAGGAGTGGTTTGGACCCCCCTTTTTGTGGTACTTTTTGTCAAGCTGAAGGTGGTGTTTCGGGTGGTTAAGACTGTACAGGGCTCACAGGCCTAAGTGCGAGAGGCCAAAAGTGTTCCCCCAGAAAGTGTCTAGGAGCGCGTTTCGGGGCCTCAGGAGTGGTTTGGACCCCCCTTTTTGTGGTACTTTTTGTCAAGTTGAAGTTGGTGTTTCGGGTGGTTAAGACTGTACAGGGCTCACAGGTTTAAGTGCGAGAGGCCAAAAGTGTTCCCCCAGAAAGTGTCTAGGAGCGCGTTTCGGGGCCTAGGAAGTGGTTTGGACCCCCCTTTTTGTGGTACTTTTTGTCAAGCTGAAGTTGGTGTTTCGGGTGGTTAAGACTGTACAGGGCTCACAGGCCTAAGTGCGAGAGGCCAAAAGTGTTCCCCCAGAAAGTGTCTAGGAGCGCGTTTCGGGGCCTCAGGAGTGGTTTGGACCCCCCTTTTTGTGGTACTTTTTGTCAAGCTGAAGTTGGTGTTTCGGGTGGTTAAGACTGTACAGGGCTTGGAGTTTTAACTATTTTGAGGCCGTTCTGAAAAATGACTTTTTTTGGCCGATTTTAACGCCTTACTATACTATGACCATTTTTATGACATTTTGAGGCCAAAAAAATTTTTGACTTTTTTTGACCGATTTTGACGCCTTACTATACTATGACCATTTTTATGACATTTCTAGGCCAAAAAAAAATTTGACTTTTTTTGGCCAATTTTGATGCCTTACTATACTATGACCATTTTTATGACATTTTGAGAATGTGACATTTTTCACCGATCCTCAGGGGAGCAAGATAGAGACATGCGACCTTGTCCTACCCCCCCATTTGTGTGTACCCCGAGTCCAACTGTACCACCCTTGAGTGTCTAGCACATAAGGTTCCGGAGTTATGAGCATTTGAAGTTCCCCCATATAAGTGAGTTGGGAGAGTGAAAATTTTCCAGTGAGAGGCCAAAAGTGTTCCCCCAGAAAGTGTCTAGGAGCGCGTTTCGGGGCTTCAGGAGTGGTTTGGACCCCCCTTTTTGTGGTACTTTTTGTCAAGCTGAAGTTGGTGTTTCGGGTGGTTAAGACTGTACAGGGCTTGGAGTTTTAACCATTTTGAGGCCGTTCTGAAAAATGACTTTTTTTGGCCTATTTTAACGCCTTACTATACTATGACCATTTTTATGACATTTTGAGGCCAAAAATTTTTTTGACTTTTTTTGACCGATTTTGACGCCTTACTATACTATGATCATTTTTATGACATTTTGAGGCCAAAAAAAAATTTGACTTTTTTTGACCGATTTTGACGCCTTACTATACTATGACCATTTTTATGACATTTTGAGGCCAAAAAAAAATTTGACTTTTTTTGGCCGATTTTGACGCCTTACTATACTATCACCATTTTTATGACATTTTGAGGCCAAAAAAAAATTTGACTTTTTTTGACCAATTTTGACGCCTTACTATACTATGACCATTTTTATGACATTTTGAGAATGTGACATTTTTCACCGATCCTCAGGGGAGCAAGATAGAGACATGCGACCTTGTCCTACCCCCCCATTTGTGTGTACCCCGAGTCCAACGGTACCACCCTTGAGTGTCTAGCACATAAGGTTCCGGAGTTATGAGCATTTGAAGTTCCCCCATATAAGTGAGTTGGGAGAGTGAAAATTTTCCAAAGTGTGAGAGGCCAAAAGTGTTCCCCCAGAAAGTGTCTAGGAGCGCGTTTCGGGGCCTCAGGAGTGGTTTGGACCCCCCTTTTTGTGGTACTTTTTGTCAAGCTGAAGGTGTTTCGGGTGGTTAAGACTGTACAGGGCTCACAGGCCTAAGTGCGAGAGGCCAAAAGTGTTCCCCCAGAAAGTGTCTAGGAGCGCGTTTCGGGGCCTCAGGAGTGGTTTGGACCCCCCTTTTTGTGGTACTTTTTGTCAAGCTGAAGGTGGTGTTTCGGGTGGTTAAGACTGTACAGGGCTCACAGGCCTAAGTGCGAGAGGCCAAAAGTGTTCCCCCAGAAAGTGTCTAGGAGCGCGTTTCGGGGCCTCAGGAGTGGTTTGGACCCCCCTTTTTGTGGTACTTTTTGTCAAGCTGAAGGTGGTGTTTCGGGTGGTTAAGACTGTACAGGGCTCACAGGCCTAAGTGCGAGAGGCCAAAAGTGTTCCCCCAGAAAGTGTCTAGGAGCGCGTTTCGGGGCCTCAGGAGTGGTTTGGACCCCCCTTTTTGTGGTACTTTTTGTCAAGTTGAAGTTGGTGTTTCGGGTGGTTAAGACTGTACAGGGCTCACAGGCCTAAGTGCGAGAGGCCAAAAGTGTTCCCCCAGAAAGTGTCTAGGAGCGCGTTTCGGGGCCTCAGGAGTGGTTTGGACCCCCCTTTTTGTGGTACTTTTTGTCAAGCTGAAGTTGGTGTTTCGGGTGGTTAAGACTGTACAGGGCTCACAGGCCTAAGTGCGAGAGGCCAAAAGTGTTCCCCCAGAAAGTGTCTAGGAGCGCGTTTCGGGGCCTCAGGAGTGGTTTGGACCCCCCTTTTTGTGGTACTTTTTGTCAAGTTGAAGTTGGTGTTTCGGGTGGTTAAGACTGTACAGGGCTTGGAGTTTTAACCATTTTGAGGCCGTTCTGAAAAATGACTTTTTTTGGCCGATTTTAACGCCTTACTAAACTATGACCATTTTTATGACATTTTGAGGCCAAAAAAAATTTTGACTTTTTTTGACCGATTTTGACGCCTTACTATACTATGACCATTTTTATGACATTTTGAGGCCAAAAAAAAATTTGACTTTTTTTGACCGATTTTGACGCCTTACTATACTATGACCATTTTTATGACATTTTGAGGCCAAAAAAAAATTTGACTTTTTTTGGCCGATTTTGACGCCTTACTATACTATCACCATTTTTATGACATTTTGAGGCCAAAAAAAAATTTGACTTTTTTTGACCAATTTTGACGCCTTACTATACTATGACCATTTTTATGACATTTTGAGAATGTGACATTTTTCACCGATCCTCAGGGGAGCAAGATAGAGACATGCGACCTTGTCCTACCCCCCCATTTGTGTGTACCCCGAGTCCAACGGTACCACCCTTGAGTGTCTAGCACATAAGGTTCCGGAGTTATGAGCATTTGAAGTTCCCCCATATAAGTGAGTTGGGAGAGTGAAAATTTTCCAAAGTGTGAGAGGCCAAAAGTGTTCCCCCAGAAAGTGTCTAGGAGCGCGTTTCGGGGCCTCAGGAGTGGTTTGGACCCCCCTTTTTGTGGTACTTTTTGTCAAGCTGAAGTTGGTATTTCTGGTGGTTAAGACTGTACAGGGCTTGGAGTTTTAACCATTTTGAGGCCGTTCTGAAAAATGACTTTTTTTGGCCGATTTTAACGCCTTACTATACTATGACCATTTTTATGACATTTTGAGGCCAAAAAAAATTTTGACTTTTTTTGACCGATTTTGACGCCTTACTATACTATGACCATTTTTATGACATTTTGAGGCCAAAAAAAAATTTGACTTTTTTTGACCGATTTTGACGCCTTACTATACTATGACCATTTTTATGACATTTTGAGGCCAAAAAAAAATTTGACTTTTTTTGGCCGATTTTGACGCCTTACTATACTATCACCATTTTTATGACATTTTGAGGCCAAAGAAAAATTTGACTTTTTTTGACCGATTTTGACGCCTTACTATACTATGACCATTTTTATGACATTTTGAGAATGTGACATTTTTCACCGATCCTCAGGGGAGCAAGATAGAGACATGCGACCTTGTCCTACCCCCCATTTGTGTGTTCCCCGAGTCCAACGGTACCACCCTTGAGTGTCTAGCACATAAGGTTCCGGAGTTATGAGCATTTGAAGTTCCCCCATATAAGTGAGTTGGGAGAGTGAAAATTTTCCAAAGTGAGAGGCCAAAAGTGTTCCCCCAGAAAGTGTCTAGGAGCGCGTTTCGGGGCCTCAGGAGTGGTTTGGACCCCCCTTTTTGTGGTACTTTTTGTCAAGCTGAAGGTGGTGTTTCGGGTGGTTAAGACTGTACAGGGCTCACAGGCCTAAGTGCGAGAGGCCAAAAGTGTTCCCCCAGAAAGTGTCTAGGAGCGTGTTTCGGGGCCTCAGGAGTGGTTTGGACCCCCCTTTTTGTGGTACTTTTTGTCAAGCTGAAGGTGGTGTTTCGGGTGGTTAAGACTGTACAGGGCTCACAGGCCTAAGTGCGAGAGGCCAAAAGTGTTCCCCCAGAAAGTGTCTAGGAGCGCGTTTCGGGGCCTCAGGAGTGGTTTGGACCCCCCTTTTTGTGGTACTTTTTGTCAAGCTGAAGGTGGTGTTTCGGGTGGTTAAGACTGTACAGGGCTCACAGGCCCAAGTGCGAGAGGCCAAAAGTGTTCCCCCAGAAAGTGTCTAGGAGCGCGTTTCGGGGCCTCAGGAGTGGTTTGGACCCCCCTTTTTGTGGTACTTTTTGTCAAGTTGAAGTTGGTGTTTCAGGTGGTTAAGACTGTACAGGGCTCACAGGTTTAAGTGCGAGAGGCCAAAAGTGTTCCCCCAGAAAGTGTCTAGGAGCGCGTTTCGGGGCCTAGGAAGTGGTTTGGACCCCCCTTTTTGTGGTACTTTTTGTCAAGCTGAAGTTGGTGTTTCGGGTGGTTAAGACTGTACAGGGCTCACAGGCCTAAGTGCGAGACGCCAAAAGTGTTCCCCCAGAAAGTGTCTAGGAGCGCGTTTCGGGGCCTCAGGAGTGGTTTGGACCCCCCTTTTTGTGGTACTTTTTGTCAAGCTGAAGTTGGTATTTCAGGTGGTTAAGACTGTACAGGGCTCACAGGCCTAAGTGCGAGAGGCCAAAAGTGTTCCCCCAGAAAGTGTCTAGGAGCGCGTTTCGGGGCCTCAGGAGTGGTTTGGACCCCCCTTTTTGTGGTACTTTTTGTCAAGCTGAAGTTGGTGTTTCGGGTGGTTAAGACTGTACAGGGCTTGGAGTTTTAACTATTTTGAGGCCGTTCTGAAAAATGACTTTTTTTGGCCGATTTTAACGCCTTACTATACTATGACCATTTTTATGACATTTTGAGGCCAAAAAAAATTTTGACTTTTTTTGACCGATTTTGACGCCTTACTATACTATGACCATTTTTATGACATTTCTAGGCCAAAAAAAAATTTGACTTTTTTTGGCCAATTTTGATGCCTTACTATACTATGACCATTTTTATGACATTTTGAGAATGTGACATTTTTCACCGATCCTCAGGGGAGCAAGATAGAGACATGCAACCTTGTCCTACCCCCCCATTTGTGTGTACCCCGAGTCCAACGGTACCACCCTTGAGTGTCTAGCACATAAGGTTCCGGAGTTATGAGCATTTGAAGTTCCCCCATATAAGTGAGTTGGGAGAGTGAAAATTTTCCAAAGTGTGAGAGGCCAAAAGTGTTTCCCCAGAAAGTGTCTAGGAGCGCGTTTCGGGGCCTCAGGAGTGGTTTGGACCCCCCTTTTTGTGGTACTTTTTGTCAAGCTGAAGGTGGTGTTTCGGGTGGTTAAGACTGTACAGGGCTCACAGGCCTAAGTGCGAGAGGCCAAAAGTGTTCCCCCAGAAAGTGTCTAGGAGCGTGTTTCGGGGCCTCAGGAGTGGTTTGGACCCCCCTTTTTGTGGTACTTTTTGTCAAGCTGAAGGTGGTGTTTCGGGTGGTTAAGACTGTACAGGGCTCACAGGCCTAAGTGCGAGAGGCCAAAAGTGTTCCCCCAGAAAGTGTCTAGGAGCGCGTTTCGGGGCCTCAGGAGTGGTTTGGACCCCCCTTTTTGTGGTACTTTTTGTCAAGTTGAAGTTGGTGTTTCGGGTGGTTAAGACTGTACAGGGCTCACAGGTTTAAGTGCGAGAGGCCAAAAGTGTTCCCCCAGAAAGTGTCTAGGAGCGCGTTTCGGGGCCTAGGAAGTGGTTTGGACCCTCCTTTTTGTGGTACTTTTTGTCAAGCTGAAGGTGGTGTTTCGGGTGGTTAAGACTGTACAGGGCTTGGAGTTTTAACCATTTTGAGGCCGTTCTGAAAAATGACTTTTTTTGGCCGATTTTAACGCCTTACTATACTATGACCATTTTTATGACATTTTGAGGCCAAAAAAAAATTTGACTTTTTTTGGCCGATTTTGACGCCTTACTATACTATCACCATTTTTATGACATTTTGAGGCCAAAAAAAATTTTGACTTTTTTTGACCAATTTTGACGCCTTACTATACTGTGACCATTTTTATGACATTTTGAGAATGTGACATTTTTCACCGATCCTCAGGGGAGCAAGATAGAGACATGCGACCTTGTCCTACCCCCCCATTTGTGTGTACCCCGAGTCCAACGGTACCACCCTTGAGTGTCTAGCACATAAGGTTCCGGAGTTATGAGCATTTGAAGTTCCCCCATATAAGTGAGTTGGGAGAGTGAAAATTTTCCAAAGTGTGAGAGGCCAAAAGTGTTCCCCCAGAAAGTGTCTAGGAGCGCGTTTCGGGGCCTCAGGAGTGGTTTGGACCCCCCTTTTTGTGGTACTTTTTGTCAAGTTGAAGTTGGTGTTTCGGGTGGTTAAGACTGTACAGGGCTCACAGGTTTAAGTGCGAGAGGCCAAAAGTGTTCCCCCAGAAAGTGTCTAGGAGCGCGTTTCGGGGCCTAGGAAGTGGTTTGGACCCCCCTTTTTGTGGTACTTTTTGTCAAGCTGAAGTTGGTGTTTCGGGTGGTTAAGACTGTACAGGGCTCACAGGCCTAAGTGCGAGAGGCCAAAAGTGTTCCCCCAGAAAGTGTCTAGGAGCGCGTTTCGGGGCCTCAGGAGTGGTTTGGGACCCCCCTTTTTGTGGTACTTTTTGTCAAGCTGAAGTTGGTGTTTCGGGTGGTTAAGACTGTACAGGGCTTGGAGTTTTAACTATTTTGAGGCCGTTCTGAAAAATGACTTTTTTTGGCCGATTTTAACGCCTTACTATACTATGACCATTTTTATGACATTTTGAGGCCAAAAAAAATTTTGACTTTTTTTGACCGATTTTGACGCCTTACTATACTATGACCATTTTTATGACATTTCTAGGCCAAAAAAAAATTTGACTTTTTTTGGCCAATTTTGATGCCTTACTATACTATGACCATTTTTATGACATTTTGAGAATGTGACATTTTTCACCGATCCTCAGGGGAGCAAGATAGAGACATGCGACCTTGTCCTACCCCCCCATTTGTGTGTACCCCGAGTCCAACGGTACCACCCTTGAGTGTCTAGCACATAAGGTTCCGGAGTTATGAGCATTTGAAGTTCCCCCATATAAGTGAGTTGGGAGAGTGAAAATTTTCCAGTGAGAGGCCAAAAGTGTTCCCCCAGAAAGTGTCTAGGAGCGCGTTTCGGGGCTTCAGGAGTGGTTTGGACCCCCCTTTTTGTGGTACTTTTTGTCAAGCTGAAGGTGGTGTTTCGGGTGGTTAAGACTGTACAGGGCTCACAGGCCTAAGTGCGAGAGGCCAAAAGTGTTCCCCCAGAAAGTGTCTAGGAGCGCGTTTCGGGGCCTCAGGAGTGGTTTGGACCCCCCTTTTTGTGGTACTTTTTGTCAAGCTGAAGGTGGTGTTTCGTGTGGTTAAGACTACAGGGCTCACAGGCCTAAGTGCGAGAGGCCAAAAGTGTTCCCCCAGAAAGTGTCTAGGAGCGCGTTTCGGGGCCTCAGGAGTGGTTTGGACCCCCCTTTTTGTGGTACTTTTTGTCAAGCTGAAGGTGGTGTTTCGGGTGGTTAAGACTGTACAGGGCTCACAGGCCTAAGTGCGAGAGGCCAAAAGTGTTCCCCCAGAAAGTGTCTAGGAGCGCGTTTCGGGGCCTCAGGAGTGGTTTGGACCCCCCTTTTTGTGGTACTTTTTGTCAAGCTGAAGGTGGTGTTTCGGGTGGTTAAGACTGTACAGGGCTCACAGGCCTAAGTGCGAGAGGCCAAAAGTGTTCCCCCAGAAAGTGTCTAGGAGCGCGTTTCGGGGCCTCAGGAGTGGTTTGGACCCCCCTTTTTGTGGTACTTTTTGTCAAGTTGAAGTTGGTGTTTCGGGTGGTTGAGTGTACAGGGCTCACAGGCCTAAGTGCGAGAGGCCAAAAGTGTTCCCCCAGAAAGTGTCTAGGAGCGCGTTTCGGGTCCTCAGGAGTGGTTTGGACCCCCCTTTTTGTGGTACTTTTTGTCAAGCTGAAGTTGGTGTTTCGGGTGGTTAAGACTGTACAGGGCTTGGAGTTTTAACCATTTTGAGGCCGTTCTGAAAAATGACTTTTTTTGGCCGATTTTAACGCCTTACTATACTATGACCATTTTTATGACATTTTGAGGCCAAAAAAAATTTTGACTTTTTTTGACCGATTTTGACGCCTTACTATACTATGACCATTTTTATGACATTTTGAGGCCAAAAAAAAATTTGACTTTTTTTGACCGATTTTGACGCCTTACTATACTATGACCATTTTTATGACATTTTGAGGCCAAAAAAAAATTTGACTTTTTTTGGCCGATTTTGACGCCTTACTATACTATCACCATTTTTATGACATTTTGAGGCCAAAAAAAAATTTGACTTTTTTTGACCAATTTTGACGCCTTACTATACTATGACCATTTTTATGACATTTTGAGAATGTGACATTTTTCACCGATCCTCAGGGGAGCAAGATAGAGACATGCGACCTTGTCCTACCCCCCCATTTGTGTGTACCCCGAGTCCAACGGTACCACCCTTGAGTGTCTAGCACATAAGGTTCCGGAGTTATGAGCATTTGAAGTTCCCCCATATAAGTGAGTTGGGAGAGTGAAAATTTTCCAAAGTGTGAGAGGCCAAAAGTGTTCCCCCAGAAAGTGTCTAGGAGCGCGTTTCGGGGCCTAGGAAGTGGTTTGGACCCCCCTTTTTGTGGTACTTTTTGTCAAGCTGAAGTTGGTGTTTCGGGTGGTTAAGACTGTACAGGGCTTGGAGTTTTAACCATTTTGAGGCCGTTCTGAAAAATGACTTTTTTTGGCCGATTTTAACGCCTTACTAAACTATGACCATTTTTATGACATTTTGAGGCCAAAAAAAATTTTGACTTTTTTTGACCGATTTTGACGCCTTACTATACTATGACCATTTTTATGACATTTTGAGGCCAAAAAAAAATTTGACTTTTTTTGACCGATTTTGACGCCTTACTATACTATGACCATTTTTATGACATTTTGAGGCCAAAAAAAAATTTGACTTTTTTTGGCCGATTTTGACGCCTTACTATACTATCACCATTTTTATGACATTTTGAGGCCAAAAAAAAATTTGACTTTTTTTGACCAATTTTGACGCCTTACTATACTATGACCATTTTTATGACATTTTGAGAATGTGACATTTTTCACCGATCCTCAGGGGAGCAAGATAGAGACATGCGACCTTGTCCTACCCCCCATTTGTGTGTTCCCCGAGTCCAACGGTACCACCCTTGAGTGTCTAGCACATAAGGTTCCGGAGTTATGAGCATTTGAAGTTCCCCCATATAAGTGAGTTGGGAGAGTGAAAATTTTCCAAAGTGAGAGGCCAAAAGTGTTCCCCCAGAAAGTGTCTAGGAGCGCGTTTCGGGGCCTCAGGAGTGGTTTGGACCCCCCTTTTTGTGGTACTTTTTGTCAAGCTGAAGGTGGTGTTTCGGGTGGTTAAGACTGTACAGGGCTCACAGGCCTAAGTGCGAGAGGCCAAAAGTGTTCCCCCAGAAAGTGTCTAGGAGCGCGTTTCGGGGCCTCAGGAGTGGTTTGGACCCCCCTTTTTGTGGTACTTTTTGTCAAGCTGAAGGTGGTGTTTCGTGTGGTTAAGACTACAGGGCTCACAGGCCTAAGTGCGAGAGGCCAAAAGTGTTCCCCCAGAAAGTGTCTAGGAGCGCGTTTCGGGGCCTCAGGAGTGGTTTGGACCCCCCTTTTTGTGGTACTTTTTGTCAAGCTGAAGGTGGTGTTTCGGGTGGTTAAGACTGTACAGGGCTCACAGGCCTAAGTGCGAGAGGCCAAAAGTGTTCCCCCAGAAAGTGTCTAGGAGCGCGTTTCGGGGCCTCAGGAGTGGTTTGGACCCCCCTTTTTGTGGTACTTTTTGTCAAGCTGAAGGTGGTGTTTCGGGTGGTTAAGACTGTACAGGGCTCACAGGCCTAAGTGCGAGAGGCCAAAAGTGTTCCCCCAGAAAGTGTCTAGGAGTGCGTTTCGGGTCCTCAGGAGTGGTTTGGACCCCCCTTTTTGTGGTACTTTTTGTCAAGCTGAAGTTGGTGTTTCGGGTGGTTAAGACTGTACAGGGCTTGGAGTTTTAACCATTTTGAGGCCGTTCTGAAAAATGACTTTTTTTGGCCGATTTTAACGCCTTACTATACTATGACCATTTTTATGACATTTTGAGGCCAAAAAAAATTTTGACTTTTTTTGACCGATTTTGACGCCTTACTATACTATGACCATTTTTATGACATTTTGAGGCCAAAAAAAAATTTGACTTTTTTTGACCGATTTTGACGCCTTACTATACTATGACCATTTTTATGACATTTTGAGGCCAAAAAAAAATTTGACTTTTTTTGGCCGATTTTGACGCCTTACTATACTATCACCATTTTTATGACATTTTGAGGCCAAAAAAAAATTTGACTTTTTTTGACCAATTTTGACGCCTTACTATACTATGACCATTTTTATGACATTTTGAGAATGTGACATTTTTCACCGATCCTCAGGGGAGCAAGATAGAGACATGCGACCTTGTCCTACCCC
This sequence comes from Toxotes jaculatrix, assembly GCF_017976425.1. Lineage (NCBI taxonomy): Eukaryota > Metazoa > Chordata > Actinopteri > Toxotidae > Toxotes > Toxotes jaculatrix. Next base: position 70,164 of record NW_024469788.1, read on the forward strand.
CCCATTTGTGTGTACCCCGAGTCCAACGGTACCACCCTTGAGTGTCTAGCACATAAGGTTCCGGAGTTATGAGCATTTGAAGTTCCCCCATATAAGTGAGTTGGGAGAGTGAAAATTTTCCAAAGTGTGAGAGGCCAAAAGTGTTCCCCCAGAAAGTGTCTAGGAGCGCGTTTCGGGGCCTAGGAAGTGGTTTGGACCCCCCTTTTTGTGGTACTTTTTGTCAAGCTGAAGTTGGTGTTTCGGGTGGTTAAGACTGTACAGGGCTTGGAGTTTTAACCATTTTGAGGCCGTTCTGAAAAATGACTTTTTTTGGCCGATTTTAACGCCTTACTAAACTATGACCATTTTTATGACATTTTGAGGCCAAAAAAAATTTTGACTTTTTTTGACCGATTTTGACGCCTTACTATACTATGACCATTTTTATGACATTTTGAGGCCAAAAAAAAATTTGACTTTTTTTGACCGATTTTGACGCCTTACTATACTATGACCATTTTTATGACATTTTGAGGCCAAAAAAAAATTTGACTTTTTTTGGCCGATTTTGACGCCTTACTATACTATCACCATTTTTATGACATTTTGAGGCCAAAAAAAAATTTGACTTTTTTTGACCAATTTTGACGCCTTACTATACTATGACCATTTTTATGACATTTTGAGAATGTGACATTTTTCACCGATCCTCAGGGGAGCAAGATAGAGACATGCGACCTTGTCCTACCCCCCCATTTGTGTGTACCCCGAGTCCAACGGTACCACCCTTGAGTGTCTAGCACATAAGGTTCCGGAGTTATGAGCATTTGAAGTTCCCCCATATAAGTGAGTTGGGAGAGTGAAAATTTTCCAAAGTGTGAGAGGCCAAAAGTGTTCCCCCAGAAAGTGTCTAGGAGCGCGTTTCGGGGCCTCAGGAGTGGTTTGGACCCCCCTTTTTGTGGTACTTTTTGTCAAGTTGAAGGTGGTGTTTCGGGTGGTTAAGACTGTACAGGGCTCACAGGCCTAAGTGCGAGAGGCCAAAAGTGTTCCCCCAGAAAGTGTCTAGGAGCGCGTTTCGGGGCCTCAGGAGTGGTTTGGACCCCCCTTTTTGTGGTACTTTTTGTCAAGCTGAAGGTGGTGTTTCGGGTGGTTAAGACTGTACAGGGCTCACAGGCCTAAGTGCGAGAGGCCAAAAGTGTTCCCCCAGAAAGTGTCTAGGAGCGTGTTTCGGGGCCTCAGGAGTGGTTTGGACCCCCCTTTTTGTGGTACTTTTTGTCAAGCTGAAGGTGGTGTTTCGGGTGGTTAAGACTGTACAGGGCTCACAGGCCTAAGTGCGAGAGGCCAAAAGTGTTCCCCCAGAAAGTGTCTAGGAGCGCGTTTCGGGGCCTCAGGAGTGGTTTGGACCCCCCTTTTTGTGGTACTTTTTGTCAAGCTGAAGGTGGTGTTTCGGGTGGTTAAGACTGTACAGGGCTCACAGGCCCAAGTGCGAGAGGCCAAAAGTGTTCCCCCAGAAAGTGTCTAGGAGCGCGTTTCGGGGCCTCAGGAGTGGTTTGGACCCCCCTTTTTGTGGTACTTTTTGTCAAGTTGAAGTTGGTGTTTCAGGTGGTTAAGACTGTACAGGGCTCACAGGTTTAAGTGCGAGAGGCCAAAAGTGTTCCCCCAGAAAGTGTCTAGGAGCGCGTTTCGGGGCCTAGGAAGTGGTTTGGACCCCCCTTTTTGTGGTACTTTTTGTCAAGCTGAAGTTGGTGTTTCGGGTGGTTAAGACTGTACAGGGCTCACAGGCCTAAGTGCGAGACGCCAAAAGTGTTCCCCCAGAAAGTGTCTAGGAGCGCGTTTCGGGGCCTCAGGAGTGGTTTGGACCCCCCTTTTTGTGGTACTTTTTGTCAAGCTGAAGTTGGTATTTCAGGTGGTTAAGACTGTACAGGGCTCACAGGCCTAAGTGCGAGAGGCCAAAAGTGTTCCCCCAGAAAGTGTCTAGGAGCGCGTTTCGGGGCCTCAGGAGTGGTTTGGACCCCCCTTTTTGTGGTACTTTTTGTCAAGCTGAAGTTGGTGTTTCGGGTGGTTAAGACTGTACAGGGCTTGGAGTTTTAACTATTTTGAGGCCGTTCTGAAAAATGACTTTTTTTGGCCGATTTTAACGCCTTACTATACTATGACCATTTTTATGACATTTTGAGGCCAAAAAAAATTTTGACTTTTTTTGACCGATTTTGACGCCTTACTATACTATGACCATTTTTATGACATTTCTAGGCCAAAAAAAAATTTGACTTTTTTTGGCCAATTTTGATGCCTTACTATACTATGACCATTTTTATGACATTTTGAGAATGTGACATTTTTCACCGATCCTCAGGGGAGCAAGATAGAGACATGCGACCTTGTCCTACCCCCCCATTTGTGTGTACCCCGAGTCCAACGGTACCACCCTTGAGTGTCTAGCACATAAGGTTCCGGAGTTATGAGCATTTGAAGTTCCCCCATATAAGTGAGTTGGGAGAGTGAAAATTTTCCAAAGTGTGAGAGGCCAAAAGTGTTTCCCCAGAAAGTGTCTAGGAGCGCGTTTCGGGGCCTCAGGAGTGGTTTGGACCCCCCTTTTTGTGGTACTTTTTGTCAAGCTGAAGGTGGTGTTTCGGGTGGTTAAGACTGTACAGGGCTCACAGGCCTAAGTGCGAGAGGCCAAAAGTGTTCCCCCAGAAAGTGTCTAGGAGCGTGTTTCGGGGCCTCAGGAGTGGTTTGGACCCCCCTTTTTGTGGTACTTTTTGTCAAGCTGAAGGTGGTGTTTCGGGTGGTTAAGACTGTACAGGGCTCACAGGCCTAAGTGCGAGAGGCCAAAAGTGTTCCCCCAGAAAGTGTCTAGGAGCGCGTTTCGGGGCCTCAGGAGTGGTTTGGACCCCCCTTTTTGTGGTACTTTTTGTCAAGTTGAAGTTGGTGTTTCGGGTGGTTAAGACTGTACAGGGCTCACAGGTTTAAGTGCGAGAGGCCAAAAGTGTTCCCCCAGAAAGTGTCTAGGAGCGCGTTTCGGGGCCTAGGAAGTGGTTTGGACCCTCCTTTTTGTGGTACTTTTTGTCAAGCTGAAGGTGTTTCGGGTGGTTAAGACTGTACAGGGCTTGGAGTTTTAACCATTTTGAGGCCGTTCTGAAAAATGACTTTTTTTGGCCGATTTTAACGCCTTACTATACTATGACCATTTTTATGACATTTTGAGGCCAAAAAAAAATTTGACTTTTTTTGGCCGATTTTGACGCCTTACTATACTATCACCATTTTTATGACATTTTGAGGCCAAAAAAAATTTTGACTTTTTTTGACCAATTTTGACGCCTTACTATACTGTGACCATTTTTATGACATTTTGAGAATGTGACATTTTTCACCGATCCTCAGGGGAGCAAGATAGAGACATGCGACCTTGTCCTACCCCCCCATTTGTGTGTACCCCGAGTCCAACGGTACCACCCTTGAGTGTCTAGCACATAAGGTTCCGGAGTTATGAGCATTTGAAGTTCCCCCATATAAGTGAGTTGGGAGAGTGAAAATTTTCCAAAGTGTGAGAGGCCAAAAGTGTTCCCCCAGAAAGTGTCTAGGAGCGCGTTTCGGGGCCTCAGGAGTGGTTTGGACCCCCCTTTTTGTGGTACTTTTTGTCAAGCTGAAGGTGTTTCGGGTGGTTAAGACTGTACAGGGCTCACAGGCCTAAGTGCGAGAGGCCAAAAGTGTTCCCCCAGAAAGTGTCTAGGAGCGCGTTTCGGGGCCTCAGGAGTGGTTTGGACCCCCCTTTTTGTGGTACTTTTTGTCAAGCTGAAGGTGGTGTTTCGGGTGGTTAAGACTGTACAGGGCTCACAGGCCTAAGTGCGAGAGGCCAAAAGTGTTCCCCCAGAAAGTGTCTAGGAGCGCGTTTCGGGGCCTCAGGAATGGTTTGGACCCCCCTTTTTGTGGTACTTTTTGTCAAGTTGAAGTTGGTGTTTCGGGTGGTTGAGTGTACAGGGCTCACAGGCCTAAGTGCGAGAGGCCAAAAGTGTTCCCCCAGAAAGTGTCTAGGAGCGCGTTTCGGGGCCTCAGGAGTGGTTTGGACCCCCCTTTTTGTGGTACTTTTTGTCAAGCTGAAGTTGGTGTTTCGGGTGGTTGAGTGTACAGGGCTCACAGGCCTAAGTGCGAGAGGCCAAAAGTGTTCCCCCAGAAAGTGTCTAGGAGCGCGTTTCGGGTCCTCAGGAGTGGTTTGGACCCCCCTTTTTGTGGTACTTTTTGTCAAGCTGAAGTTGGTGTTTCGGGTGGTTAAGACTGTACAGGGCTTGGAGTTTTAACCATTTTGAGGCCGTTCTGAAAAATGACTTTTTTTGGCCGATTTTAACGCCTTACTATACTATGACCATTTTTATGACATTTTGAGGCCAAAAAAAATTTTGACTTTTTTTGACCGATTTTGACGCCTTACTATACTATGACCATTTTTATGACATTTTGAGGCCAAAAAAAAATTTGACTTTTTTTGACCGATTTTGACGCCTTACTATACTATGACCATTTTTATGACATTTTGAGGCCAAAAAAAAATTTGACTTTTTTTGGCCGATTTTGACGCCTTACTATACTATCACCATTTTTATGACATTTTGAGGCCAAAAAAAAATTTGACTTTTTTTGACCAATTTTGACGCCTTACTATACTATGACCATTTTTATGACATTTTGAGAATGTGACATTTTTCACCGATCCTCAGGGGAGCAAGATAGAGACATGCGACCTTGTCCTACCCCCCCATTTGTGTGTACCCCGAGTCCAACGGTACCACCCTTGAGTGTCTAGCACATAAGGTTCCGGAGTTATGAGCATTTGAAGTTCCCCCATATAAGTGAGTTGGGAGAGTGAAAATTTTCCAAAGTGTGAGAGGCCAAAAGTGTTCCCCCAGAAAGTGTCTAGGAGCGCGTTTCGGGGCCTAGGAAGTGGTTTGGACCCCCCTTTTTGTGGTACTTTTTGTCAAGCTGAAGTTGGTGTTTCGGGTGGTTAAGACTGTACAGGGCTTGGAGTTTTAACCATTTTGAGGCCGTTCTGAAAAATGACTTTTTTTGGCCGATTTTAACGCCTTACTAAACTATGACCATTTTTATGACATTTTGAGGCCAAAAAAAATTTTGACTTTTTTTGACCGATTTTGACGCCTTACTATACTATGACCATTTTTATGACATTTTGAGGCCAAAAAAAAATTTGACTTTTTTTGACCGATTTTGACGCCTTACTATACTATGACCATTTTTATGACATTTTGAGGCCAAAAAAAAATTTGACTTTTTTTGGCCGATTTTGACGCCTTACTATACTATCACCATTTTTATGACATTTTGAGGCCAAAAAAAAATTTGACTTTTTTTGACCAATTTTGACGCCTTACTATACTATGACCATTTTTATGACATTTTGAGAATGTGACATTTTTCACCGATCCTCAGGGGAGCAAGATAGAGACATGCGACCTTGTCCTACCCCCCCATTTGTGTGTACCCCGAGTCCAACGGTACCACCCTTGAGTGTCTAGCACATAAGGTTCCGGAGTTATGAGCATTTGAAGTTCCCCCATATAAGTGAGTTGGGAGAGTGAAAATTTTCCAAAGTGTGAGAGGCCAAAAGTGTTCCCCCAGAAAGTGTCTAGGAGCGCGTTTCGGGGCCTCAGGAGTGGTTTGGACCCCCCTTTTTGTGGTACTTTTTGTCAAGTTGAAGGTGGTGTTTCGGGTGGTTAAGACTGTACAGGGCTCACAGGCCTAAGTGCGAGAGGCCAAAAGTGTTCCCCCAGAAAGTGTCTAGGAGCGCGTTTCGGGGCCTCAGGAGTGGTTTGGACCCCCCTTTTTGTGGTACTTTTTGTCAAGCTGAAGGTGGTGTTTCGGGTGGTTAAGACTGTACAGGGCTCACAGGCCTAAGTGCGAGAGGCCAAAAGTGTTCCCCCAGAAAGTGTCTAGGAGCGTGTTTCGGGGCCTCAGGAGTGGTTTGGACCCCCCTTTTTGTGGTACTTTTTGTCAAGCTGAAGGTGGTGTTTCGGGTGGTTAAGACTGTACAGGGCTCACAGGCCTAAGTGCGAGAGGCCAAAAGTGTTCCCCCAGAAAGTGTCTAGGAGCGCGTTTCGGGGCCTCAGGAGTGGTTTGGACCCCCCTTTTTGTGGTACTTTTTGTCAAGCTGAAGGTGGTGTTTCGGGTGGTTAAGACTGTACAGGGCTCACAGGCCCAAGTGCGAGAGGCCAAAAGTGTTCCCCCAGAAAGTGTCTAGGAGCGCGTTTCGGGGCCTCAGGAGTGGTTTGGACCCCCCTTTTTGTGGTACTTTTTGTCAAGTTGAAGTTGGTGTTTCAGGTGGTTAAGACTGTACAGGGCTCACAGGTTTAAGTGCGAGAGGCCAAAAGTGTTCCCCCAGAAAGTGTCTAGGAGCGCGTTTCGGGGCCTAGGAAGTGGTTTGGACCCCCCTTTTTGTGGTACTTTTTGTCAAGCTGAAGTTGGTGTTTCGGGTGGTTAAGACTGTACAGGGCTCACAGGCCTAAGTGCGAGACGCCAAAAGTGTTCCCCCAGAAAGTGTCTAGGAGCGCGTTTCGGGGCCTCAGGAGTGGTTTGGACCCCCCTTTTTGTGGTACTTTTTGTCAAGCTGAAGTTGGTATTTCAGGTGGTTAAGACTGTACAGGGCTCACAGGCCTAAGTGCGAGAGGCCAAAAGTGTTCCCCCAGAAAGTGTCTAGGAGCGCGTTTCGGGGCCTCAGGAGTGGTTTGGACCCCCCTTTTTGTGGTACTTTTTGTCAAGCTGAAGTTGGTGTTTCGGGTGGTTAAGACTGTACAGGGCTTGGAGTTTTAACTATTTTGAGGCCGTTCTGAAAAATGACTTTTTTTGGCCGATTTTAACGCCTTACTATACTATGACCATTTTTATGACATTTTGAGGCCAAAAAAAATTTTGACTTTTTTTGACCGATTTTGACGCCTTACTATACTATGACCATTTTTATGACATTTCTAGGCCAAAAAAAAATTTGACTTTTTTTGGCCAATTTTGATGCCTTACTATACTATGACCATTTTTATGACATTTTGAGAATGTGACATTTTTCACCGATCCTCAGGGGAGCAAGATAGAGACATGCGACCTTGTCCTACCCCCCCATTTGTGTGTACCCCGAGTCCAACGGTACCACCCTTGAGTGTCTAGCACATAAGGTTCCGGAGTTATGAGCATTTGAAGTTCCCCCATATAAGTGAGTTGGGAGAGTGAAAATTTTCCAAAGTGTGAGAGGCCAAAAGTGTTTCCCCAGAAAGTGTCTAGGAGCGCGTTTCGGGGCCTCAGGAGTGGTTTGGACCCCCCTTTTTGTGGTACTTTTTGTCAAGCTGAAGGTGGTGTTTCGGGTGGTTAAGACTGTACAGGGCTCACAGGCCTAAGTGCGAGAGGCCAAAAGTGTTCCCCCAGAAAGTGTCTAGGAGCGTGTTTCGGGGCCTCAGGAGTGGTTTGGACCCCCCTTTTTGTGGTACTTTTTGTCAAGCTGAAGGTGGTGTTTCGGGTGGTTAAGACTGTACAGGGCTCACAGGCCTAAGTGCGAGAGGCCAAAAGTGTTCCCCCAGAAAGTGTCTAGGAGCGCGTTTCGGGGCCTCAGGAGTGGTTTGGACCCCCCTTTTTGTGGTACTTTTTGTCAAGTTGAAGTTGGTGTTTCGGGTGGTTAAGACTGTACAGGGCTCACAGGTTTAAGTGCGAGAGGCCAAAAGTGTTCCCCCAGAAAGTGTCTAGGAGCGCGTTTCGGGGCCTAGGAAGTGGTTTGGACCCTCCTTTTTGTGGTACTTTTTGTCAAGCTGAAGGTGTTTCGGGTGGTTAAGACTGTACAGGGCTTGGAGTTTTAACCATTTTGAGGCCGTTCTGAAAAATGACTTTTTTTGGCCGATTTTAACGCCTTACTATACTATGACCATTTTTATGACATTTTGAGGCCAAAAAAAAATTTGACTTTTTTTGGCCGATTTTGACGCCTTACTATACTATCACCATTTTTATGACATTTTGAGGCCAAAAAAAATTTTGACTTTTTTTGACCAATTTTGACGCCTTACTATACTGTGACCATTTTTATGACATTTTGAGAATGTGACATTTTTCACCGATCCTCAGGGGAGCAAGATAGAGACATGCGACCTTGTCCTACCCCCCCATTTGTGTGTACCCCGAGTCCAACGGTACCACCCTTGAGTGTCTAGCACATAAGGTTCCGGAGTTATGAGCATTTGAAGTTCCCCCATATAAGTGAGTTGGGAGAGTGAAAATTTTCCAAAGTGTGAGAGGCCAAAAGTGTTCCCCCAGAAAGTGTCTAGGAGCGCGTTTCGGGGCCTCAGGAGTGGTTTGGACCCCCCTTTTTGTGGTACTTTTTGTCAAGCTGAAGGTGTTTCGGGTGGTTAAGACTGTACAGGGCTCACAGGCCTAAGTGCGAGAGGCCAAAAGTGTTCCCCCAGAAAGTGTCTAGGAGCGCGTTTCGGGGCCTCAGGAGTGGTTTGGACCCCCCTTTTTGTGGTACTTTTTGTCAAGCTGAAGGTGGTGTTTCGGGTGGTTAAGACTGTACAGGGCTCACAGGCCTAAGTGCGAGAGGCCAAAAGTGTTCCCCCAGAAAGTGTCTAGGAGCGCGTTTCGGGGCCTCAGGAATGGTTTGGACCCCCCTTTTTGTGGTACTTTTTGTCAAGTTGAAGTTGGTGTTTCGGGTGGTTGAGTGTACAGGGCTCACAGGCCTAAGTGCGAGAGGCCAAAAGTGTTCCCCCAGAAAGTGTCTAGGAGCGCGTTTCGGGGCCTCAGGAGTGGTTTGGACCCCCCTTTTTGTGGTACTTTTTGTCAAGCTGAAGTTGGTGTTTCGGGTGGTTGAGTGTACAGGGCTCACAGGCCTAAGTGCGAGAGGCCAAAAGTGTTCCCCCAGAAAGTGTCTAGGAGCGCGTTTCGGGTCCTCAGGAGTGGTTTGGACCCCCCTTTTTGTGGTACTTTTTGTCAAGCTGAAGTTGGTGTTTCGGGTGGTTAAGACTGTACAGGGCTTGGAGTTTTAACCATTTTGAGGCCGTTCTGAAAAATGACTTTTTTTGGCCGATTTTAACGCCTTACTATACTATGACCATTTTTATGACATTTTGAGGCCAAAAAAAATTTTGACTTTTTTTGACCGATTTTGACGCCTTACTATACTATGACCATTTTTATGACATTTTGAGGCCAAAAAAAAATTTGACTTTTTTTGACCGATTTTGACGCCTTACTATACTATGACCATTTTTATGACATTTTGAGGCCAAAAAAAAATTTGACTTTTTTTGGCCGATTTTGACGCCTTACTATACTATCACCATTTTTATGACATTTTGAGGCCAAAAAAAAATTTGACTTTTTTTGACCAATTTTGACGCCTTACTATACTATGACCATTTTTATGACATTTTGAGAATGTGACATTTTTCACCGATCCTCAGGGGAGCAAGATAGAGACATGCGACCTTGTCCTACCCCCCCATTTGTGTGTACCCCGAGTCCAACGGTACCACCCTTGAGTGTCTAGCACATAAGGTTCCGGAGTTATGAGCATTTGAAGTTCCCCCATATAAGTGAGTTGGGAGAGTGAAAATTTTCCAAAGTGTGAGAGGCCAAAAGTGTTCCCCCAGAAAGTGTCTAGGAGCGCGTTTCGGGGCCTAGGAAGTGGTTTGGACCCCCCTTTTTGTGGTACTTTTTGTCAAGCTGAAGTTGGTGTTTCGGGTGGTTAAGACTGTACAGGGCTTGGAGTTTTAACCATTTTGAGGCCGTTCTGAAAAATGACTTTTTTTGGCCGATTTTAACGCCTTACTAAACTATGACCATTTTTATGACATTTTGAGGCCAAAAAAAATTTTGACTTTTTTTGACCGATTTTGACGCCTTACTATACTATGACCATTTTTATGACATTTTGAGGCCAAAAAAAAATTTGACTTTTTTTGACCGATTTTGACGCCTTACTATACTATGACCATTTTTATGACATTTTGAGGCCAAAAAAAAATTTGACTTTTTTTGGCCGATTTTGACGCCTTACTATACTATCACCATTTTTATGACATTTTGAGGCCAAAAAAAAATTTGACTTTTTTTGACCAATTTTGACGCCTTACTATACTATGACCATTTTTATGACATTTTGAGAATGTGACATTTTTCACCGATCCTCAGGGGAGCAAGATAGAGACATGCGACCTTGTCCTACCCCCCATTTGTGTGTTCCCCGAGTCCAACGGTACCACCCTTGAGTGTCTAGCACATAAGGTTCCGGAGTTATGAGCATTTGAAGTTCCCCCATATAAGTGAGTTGGGAGAGTGAAAATTTTCCAAAGTGAGAGGCCAAAAGTGTTCCCCCAGAAAGTGTCTAGGAGCGCGTTTCGGGGCCTCAGGAGTGGTTTGGACCCCCCTTTTTGTGGTACTTTTTGTCAAGCTGAAGGTGGTGTTTCGGGTGGTTAAGACTGTACAGGGCTCACAGGCCTAAGTGCGAGAGGCCAAAAGTGTTCCCCCAGAAAGTGTCTAGGAGCGCGTTTCGGGGCCTCAGGAGTGGTTTGGACCCCCCTTTTTGTGGTACTTTTTGTCAAGTTGAAGTTGGTGTTTCAGGTGGTTAAGACTGTACAGGGCTCACAGGCCTAAGTGCGAGACGCCAAAAGTGTTCCCCCAGAAAGTGTCTAGGAGCGCGTTTCGGGGCCTCAGGAGTGGTTTGGACCCCCCTTTTTGTGGTACTTTTTGTCAAGCTGAAGGTGGTGTTTCGGGTGGTTAAGACTGTACAGGGCTCACAGGCCTAAGTGCGAGAGGCCAAAAGTGTTCCCCCAGAAAGTGTCTAGGAGCGCGTTTCGGGGCCTCAGGAGTGGTTTGGACCCCCCTTTTTGTGGTACTTTTTGTCAAGCTGAAGGTGGTGTTTCGGGTGGTTAAGACTGTACAGGGCTCACAGGCCTAAGTGCGAGAGGCCAAAAGTGTTCCCCCAGAAAGTGTCTAGGAGCGCGTTTCGGGGCCTCAGGAGTGGTTTGGACCCCCCTTTTTGTGGTACTTTTTGTCAAGCTGAAGGTGGTGTTTCGGGTGGTTAAGACTGTACAGGGCTCACAGGCCTAAGTGCGAGAGGCCAAAAGTGTTCCCCCAGAAAGTGTCTAGGAGCGCGTTTCGGGGCCTCAGGAGTGGTTTGGACCCCCCTTTTTGTGGTACTTTTTGTCAAGCTGAAGTTGGTATTTCAGGTGGTTAAGACTGTACAGGGCTCACAGGCCTAAGTGCGAGAGGCCAAAAGTGTTCCCCCAGAAAGTGTCTAGGAGCGCGTTTCGGGGCCTCAGGAGTGGTTTGGACCCCCCTTTTTGTGGTACTTTTTGTCAAGCTGAAGTTGGTGTTTCGGGTGGTTAAGACTGTACAGGGCTTGGAGTTTTAACTATTTTGAGGCCGTTCTGAAAAATGACTTTTTTTGGCCGATTTTAACGCCTTACTATACTATGACCATTTTTATGACATTTTGAGGCCAAAAAAAATTTTGACTTTTTTTGACCGATTTTGACGCCTTACTATACTATGACCATTTTTATGACATTTCTAGGCCAAAAAAAAATTTGACTTTTTTTGGCCAATTTTGATGCCTTACTATACTATGACCATTTTTATGACATTTTGAGAATGTGACATTTTTCACCGATCCTCAGGGGAGCAAGATAGAGACATGCGACCTTGTCCTACCCCCCCATTTGTGTGTACCCCGAGTCCAACGGTACCACCCTTGAGTGTCTAGCACATAAGGTTCCGGAGTTATGAGCATTTGAAGTTCCCCCATATAAGTGAGTTGGGAGAGTGAAAATTTTCCAGTGTGAGAGGCCAAAAGTGTTCCCCCAGAAAGTGTCTAGGAGCGCGTTTCGGGGCTTCAGGAGTGGTTTGGACCCCCCTTTTTGTGGTACTTTTTGTCAAGCTGAAGGTGGTGTTTCGGGTGGTTAAGACTGTACAGGGCTCACAGGCCTAAGTGCGAGAGGCCAAAAGTGTTCCCCCAGAAAGTGTCTAGGAGCGCGTTTCGGGGCCTCAGGAGTGGTTTGGACCCCCCTTTTTGTGGTACTTTTTGTCAAGCTGAAGGTGGTGTTTCGGGTGGTTAAGACTACAGGGCTCACAGGCCTAAGTGCGAGAGGCCAAAAGTGTTCCCCCAGAAAGTGTCTAGGAGCGCGTTTCGGGGCCTCAGGAGTGGTTTGGACCCCCCTTTTTGTGGTACTTTTTGTCAAGCTGAAGGTGGTGTTTCGGGTGGTTAAGACTGTACAGGGCTCACAGGCCTAAGTGCGAGAGGCCAAAAGTGTTCCCCCAGAAAGTGTCTAGGAGCGCGTTTCGGGGCCTCAGGAGTGGTTTGGACCCCCCTTTTTGTGGTACTTTTTGTCAAGCTGAAGGTGGTGTATCGGGTGGTTAAGACTGTACAGGGCTCACAGGCCTAAGTGCGAGAGGCCAAAAGTGTTCCCCCAGAAAGTGTCTAGGAGCGCGTTTCGGGGCCTTAGGAGTGGTTTGGACCCCCCTTTTTGTGGTACTTTTTGTCAAGTTGAAGTTGGTGTTTCGGGTGGTTGAGTGTACAGGGCTCACAGGCCTAAGTGCGAGAGGCCAAAAGTGTTCCCCCAGAAAGTGTCTAGGAGCGCGTTTCGGGTCCTCAGGAGTGGTTTGGACCCCCCTTTTTGTGGTACTTTTTGTCAAGCTGAAGTTGGTGTTTCGGGTGGTTAAGACTACAGGGCTTGGAGTTTTAACCATTTTGAGGCCGTTCTGAAAAATGACTTTTTTTGGCCGATTTTAACGCCTTACTATACTATGACCATTTTTATGACATTTTGAGGCCAAAAAAAATTTTGACTTTTTTTGACCGATTTTGACGCCTTACTATACTATGACCATTTTTATGACATTTTGAGGCCAAAAAAAAATTTGACTTTTTTTGACCGATTTTGACGCCTTACTATACTATGACCATTTTTATGACATTTTGAGGCCAAAAAAAAATTTGACTTTTTTTGGCCGATTTTGACGCCTTACTATACTATCACCATTTTTATGACATTTTGAGGCCAAAAAAAAATTTGACTTTTTTTGACCAATTTTGACGCCTTACTATACTATGACCATTTTTATGACATTTTGAGAATGTGACATTTTTCACCGATCCTCAGGGGAGCAAGATAGAGACATGCGACCTTGTCCTACCCCCCCATTTGTGTGTACCCCGAGTCCAACGGTACCACCCTTGAGTGTCTAGCACATAAGGTTCCGGAGTTATGAGCATTTGAAGTTCCCCCATATAAGTGAGTTGGGAGAGTGAAAATTTTCCAAAGTGTGAGAGGCCAAAAGTGTTCCCCCAGAAAGTGTCTAGGAGCGCGTTTCGGGGCCTCAGGAGTGGTTTGGACCCCCCTTTTTGTGGTACTTTTTGTCAAGTTGAAGTTGGTGTTTCGGGTGGTTGAGTGTACAGGGCTCACAGGCCTAAGTGCGAGAGGCCAAAAGTGTTCCCCCAGAAAGTGTCTAGGAGCGCGTTTCGGGTCCTCAGGAGTGGTTTGGACCCCCCTTTTTGTGGTACTTTTTGTCAAGCTGAAGTTGGTGTTTCGGGTGGTTAAGACTGTACAGGGCTTGGAGTTTTAACCATTTTGAGGCCGTTCTGAAAAATGACTTTTTTTGGCCGATTTTAACGCCTTACTATACTATGACCATTTTTATGACATTTTGAGGCCAAAAAAAATTTTGACTTTTTTTGACCGATTTTGACGCCTTACTATACTATGACCATTTTTATGACATTTTGAGGCCAAAAAAAAATTTGACTTTTTTTGACCGATTTTGACGCCTTACTATACTATGACCATTTTTATGACATTTTGAGGCCAAAAAAAAATTTGACTTTTTTTGGCCGATTTTGACGCCTTACTATACTATCACCATTTTTATGACATTTTGAGGCCAAAAAAAAATTTGACTTTTTTTGACCAATTTTGACGCCTTACTATACTATGACCATTTTTATGACATTTTGAGAATGTGACATTTTTCACCGATCCTCAGGGGAGCAAGATAGAGACATGCGACCTTGTCCTACCCCCCCATTTGTGTGTACCCCGAGTCCAACGGTACCACCCTTGAGTGTCTAGCACATAAGGTTCCGGAGTTATGAGCATTTGAAGTTCCCCCATATAAGTGAGTTGGGAGAGTGAAAATTTTCCAAAGTGTGAGAGGCCAAAAGTGTTCCCCCAGAAAGTGTCTAGGAGCGCGTTTCGGGGCCTCAGAAGTGGTTTGGACCCCCCTTTTTGTGGTACTTTTTGTCAAGCTGAAGTTGGTGTTTCGGGTGGTTAAGACTGTACAGGGCTTGGAGTTTTAACCATTTTGAGGCCGTTCTGAAAAATGACTTTTTTTGGCCGATTTTAACGCCTTACTAAACTATGACCATTTTTATGACATTTTGAGGCCAAAAAAAATTTTGACTTTTTTTGACCGATTTTGACGCCTTACTATACTATGACCATTTTTATGACATTTTGAGGCCAAAAAAAAATTTGACTTTTTTTGACCGATTTTGACGCCTTACTATACTATGACCATTTTTATGACATTTTGAGGCCAAAAAAAAATTTGACTTTTTTTGGCCGATTTTGACGCCTTACTATACTATCACCATTTTTATGACATTTTGAGGCCAAAAAAAAATTTGACTTTTTTTGACCAATTTTGACGCCTTACTATACTATGACCATTTTTATGACATTTTGAGAATGTGACATTTTTCACCGATCCTCAGGGGAGCAAGATAGAGACATGCGACCTTGTCCTACCCCCCATTTGTGTGTTCCCCGAGTCCAACGGTACCACCCTTGAGTGTCTAGCACATAAGGTTCCGGAGTTATGAGCATTTGAAGTTCCCCCATATAAGTGAGTTGGGAGAGTGAAAATTTTCCAAAGTGAGAGGCCAAAAGTGTTCCCCCAGAAAGTGTCTAGGAGCGCGTTTCGGGGCCTCAGGAGTGGTTTGGACCCCCCTTTTTGTGGTACTTTTTGTCAAGCTGAAGGTGGTGTTTCGGGTGGTTAAGACTGTACAGGGCTCACAGGCCTAAGTGCGAGAGGCCAAAAGTGTTCCCCCAGAAAGTGTCTAGGAGCGCGTTTCGGGGCCTCAGGAGTGGTTTGGACCCCCCTTTTTGTGGTACTTTTTGTCAAGTTGAAGTTGGTGTTTCAGGTGGTTAAGACTGTACAGGGCTCACAGGCCTAAGTGCGAGACGCCAAAAGTGTTCCCCCAGAAAGTGTCTAGGAGCGCGTTTCGGGGCCTCAGGAGTGGTTTGGACCCCCCTTTTTGTGGTACTTTTTGTCAAGCTGAAGGTGGTGTTTCGGGTGGTTAAGACTGTACAGGGCTCACAGGCCTAAGTGCGAGAGGCCAAAAGTGTTCCCCCAGAAAGTGTCTAGGAGCGCGTTTCGGGGCCTCAGGAGTGGTTTGGACCCCCCTTTTTGTGGTACTTTTTGTCAAGCTGAAGGTGGTGTTTCGGGTGGTTAAGACTGTACAGGGCTCACAGGCCTAAGTGCGAGAGGCCAAAAGTGTTCCCCCAGAAAGTGTCTAGGAGCGCGTTTCGGGGCCTCAGGAGTGGTTTGGACCCCCCTTTTTGTGGTACTTTTTGTCAAGCTGAAGGTGGTGTTTCGGGTGGTTAAGACTGTACAGGGCTCACAGGCCTAAGTGCGAGAGGCCAAAAGTGTTCCCCCAGAAAGTGTCTAGGAGCGCGTTTCGGGGCCTCAGGAGTGGTTTGGACCCCCCTTTTTGTGGTACTTTTTGTCAAGCTGAAGGTGGTGTTTCGGGTGGTTAAGACTGTACAGGGCTCACAGGCCTAAGTGCGAGAGGCCAAAAGTGTTCCCCCAGAAAGTGTCTAGGAGCGCGTTTCGGGGCCTCAGGAGTGGTTTGGACCCCCCTTTTTGTGGTACTTTTTGTCAAGCTGAAGTTGGTATTTCAGGTGGTTAAGACTGTACAGGGCTCACAGGCCTAAGTGCGAGAGGCCAAAAGTGTTCCCCCAGAAAGTGTCTAGGAGCGCGTTTCGGGGCCTCAGGAGTGGTTTGGACCCCCCTTTTTGTGGTACTTTTTGTCAAGCTGAAGTTGGTGTTTCGGGTGGTTAAGACTGTACAGGGCTTGGAGTTTTAACTATTTTGAGGCCGTTCTGAAAAATGACTTTTTTTGGCCGATTTTAACGCCTTACTATACTATGACCATTTTTATGACATTTTGAGGCCAAAAAAAATTTTGACTTTTTTTGACCGATTTTGACGCCTTACTATACTATGACCATTTTTATGACATTTCTAGGCCAAAAAAAAATTTGACTTTTTTTGGCCAATTTTGATGCCTTACTATACTATGACCATTTTTATGACATTTTGAGAATGTGACATTTTTCACCGATCCTCAGGGGAGCAAGATAGAGACATGCGACCTTGTCCTACCCCCCCATTTGTGTGTACCCCGAGTCCAACGGTACCACCCTTGAGTGTCTAGCACATAAGGTTCCGGAGTTATGAGCATTTGAAGTTCCCCCATATAAGTGAGTTGGGAGAGTGAAAATTTTCCAAAGTGTGAGAGGCCAAAAGTGTTCCCCCAGAAAGTGTCTAGGAGCGCGTTTCGGGGCCTCAGGAGTGGTTTGGACCCCCCTTTTTGTGGTACTTTTTGTCAAGCTGAAGGTGGTGTTTCGGTTGGTTAAGACTGTACAGGGCTCACAGGCCTAAGTGCGAGAGGCCAAAAGTGTTCCCCCAGAAAGTGTCTAGGAGCGTGTTTCGGGGCCTCAGGAGTGGTTTGGACCCCCCTTTTTGTGGTACTTTTTGTCAAGCTGAAGGTGGTGTTTCGGGTGGTTAAGACTGTACAGGGCTCACAGGCCTAAGTGCGAGAGGCCAAAAGTGTTCCCCCAGAAAGTGTCTAGGAGCGCGTTTCGGGGCCTCAGGAGTGGTTTGGACCCCCCTTTTTGTGGTACTTTTTGTCAAGCTGAAGTTGGTGTTTCGGGTGGTTAAGACTGTACAGGGCTTGGAGTTTTAACTATTTTGAGGCCGTTCTGAAAAATGACTTTTTTTGGCCGATTTTAACGCCTTACTATACTATGACCATTTCTATGACATTTTGAGGCCAAAAAAAATTTTGACTTTTTTTGACCGATTTTGACGCCTTACTATACTATGACCATTTTTATGACATTTCTAGGCCAAAAAAAAATTTGACTTTTTTTGGCCAATTTTGACGCCTTACTATACTATGACCATTTTTATGACATTTTGAGAATGTGACATTTTTCACCGATCCTCAGGGGAGCAAGATAGAGACATGCGACCTTGTCCTACCCCCCCATTTGTGTGTACCCCGAGTCCAACGGTACCACCCTTGAGTGTCTAGCACATAAGGTTCCGGAGTTATGAGCATTTGAAGTTCCCCCATATAAGTGAGTTGGGAGAGTGAAAATTTTCCAAAGTGAGAGGCCAAAAGTGTTCCCCCAGAAAGTGTCTAGGAGCGCGTTTCGGGGCCTCAGGAGTGGTTTGGACCCCCCTTTTTGTGGTACTTTTTGTCAAGCTGAAGGTGTTTCGGGTGGTTAAGACTGTACAGGGCTCACAGGCCTAAGTGCGAGAGGCCAAAAGTGTTCCCCCAGAAAGTGTCTAGGAGCGTGTTTCGGGGCCTCAGGAGTGGTTTGGACCCCCCTTTTTGTGGTACTTTTTGTCAAGCTGAAGTTGGTGTTTCGGGTGGTTAAGACTGTACAGGGCTCACAGGCCTAAGTGCGAGACGCCAAAAGTGTTCCCCCAGAAAGTGTCTAGGAGCGCGTTTCGGGGCCTCAGGAGTGGTTTGGACCCCCCTTTTTGTGGTACTTTTTGTCAAGTTGAAGTTGGTGTTTCGGGTGGTTGAGTGTACAGGGCTTGGAGTTTTAACTATTTTGAGGCCGTTCTGAAAAATGACTTTTTTTGGCCGATTTTAACGCCTTACTATACTATGACCATTTTTATGACATTTTGAGGCCAAAAAAAAATTTGACTTTTTTTGACCGATTTTGACGCCTTACTATACTATGACCATTTTTATGACATTTTGAGGCCAAAAAAAAATTTGACTTTTTTTGACCGATTTTGACGCCTTACTATACTATGACCATTTTTATGACATTTTGAGGCCAAAAAAATTTTTGACTTTTTTTGGCCGATTTTGACGCCTTACTATACTATCACCATTTTTATGACATTTTGAGGCCAAAAAAAAATTTGACTTTTTTTGACCAATTTTGACGCCTTACTATACTATGACCATTTTTATGACATTTTGAGAATGTGACATTTTTCACCGATCCTCAGGGGAGCAAGATAGAGACATGCGACCTTGTCCTACCCCCCATTTGTGTGTACCCCGAGTCCAACGGTACCACCCTTGAGTGTCTAGCACATAAGGTTCCGGAGTTATGAGCATTTGAAGTTCCCCCATATAAGTGAGTTGGGAGAGTGAAAATTTTCCAAAGTGAGAGGCCAAAGGTGTTCCCCCAGAAAGTGTCTAGGAGCGCGTTTCGGGGCCTCAGGAGTGGTTTGGACCCCCCTTTTTGTGGTACTTTTTGTCAAGTTGAAGTTGGTGTTTCGGGTGGTTAAGACTGTACAGGGCTCACAGGCCTAAGTGCGAGAGGCCAAAAGTGTTCCCCCAGAAAGTGTCTAGGAGCGCGTTTCGGGGCCTCAGGAGTGGTTTGGACCCCCCTTTTTGTGGTACTTTTTGTCAAGCTGAAGGTGGTGTTT
Organism: Toxotes jaculatrix; assembly: GCF_017976425.1. Taxonomy (NCBI): domain Eukaryota; kingdom Metazoa; phylum Chordata; class Actinopteri; family Toxotidae; genus Toxotes; species Toxotes jaculatrix. Next base: position 88,878 of record NW_024469788.1, read on the forward strand.
CGGGTGGTTAAGACTGTACAGGGCTCACAGGCCTAAGTGCGAGAGGCCAAAAGTGTTCCCCCAGAAAGTGTCTAGGAGCGCGTTTCGGGGCCTCAGGAGTGGTTTGGACCCCCCTTTTTGTGGTACTTTTTGTCAAGTTGAAGTTGGTGTTTCGGGTGGTTAAGACTGTACAGGGCTCACAGGCCTAAGTGCGAGAGGCCAAAAGTGTTCCCCCAGAAAGTGTCTAGGAGCGCGTTTCGGGGCCTCAGGAGTGGTTTGGACCCCCCTTTTTGTGGTACTTTTTGTCAAGCTGAAGTTGGTATTTCAGGTGGTTGAGTGTACAGGGCTCACAGGCCTAAGTGCGAGAGGCCAAAAGTGTTCCCCCAGAAAGTGTCTAGGAGCGCGTTTCGGGGCCTCAGGAGTGGTTTGGACCCCCCTTTTTGTGGTACTTTTTGTCAAGCTGAAGGTGGTGTTTCGGGTGGTTAAGACTGTACAGGGCTCACAGGCCTAAGTGCGAGAGGCCAAAAGTGTTCCCCCAGAAAGTGTCTAGGAGCGTGTTTCGGGGCCTCAGGAGTGGTTTGGACCCCCCTTTTTGTGGTACTTTTTGTCAAGCTGAAGGTGGTGTTTCGGGTGGTTAAGACTGTACAGGGCTCACAGGCCTAAGTGCGAGAGGCCAAAAGTGTTCCCCCAGAAAGTGTCTAGGAGCGCGTTTCGGGGCCTCAGGAGTGGTTTGGACCCCCCTTTTTGTGGTACTTTTTGTCAAGCTGAAGGTGGTGTTTCGGGTGGTTAAGACTGTACAGGGCTCACAGGCCTAAGTGCGAGAGGCCAAAAGTGTTCCCCCAGAAAGTGTCTAGGAGCGCGTTTCGGGGCCTCAGGAGTGGTTTGGACCCCCCTTTTTGTGGTACTTTTTGTCAAGTTGAAGTTGGTGTTTCGGGTGGTTAAGACTGTACAGGGCTCACAGGTTTAAGTGCGAGAGGCCAAAAGTGTTCCCCCAGAAAGTGTCTAGGAGCGCGTTTCGGGGCCTAGGAAGTGGTTTGGACCCCCCTTTTTGTGGTACTTTTTGTCAAGCTGAAGGTGGTGTTTCGGGTGGTTAAGACTGTACAGGGCTCAAAGGCCTAAGTGCGAGAGGCCAAAAGTGTTCCCCCAGAAAGTGTCTAGGAGCGTGTTTCGGGGCCTCAGGAGTGGTTTGGACCCCCCTTTTTGTGGTACTTTTTGTCAAGCTGAAGGTGGTGTTTCGGGTGGTTAAGACTGTACAGGGCTCACAGGTTTAAGTGCAAGAGGCCAAAAGTGTTCCCCCAGAAAGTGTCTAGGAGCGCGTTTCGGGGCCTAGGAAGTGGTTTGGACCCCCCTTTTTGTGGTACTTTTTGTCAAGCTGAAGTTGGTGTTTCGGGTGGTTAAGACTGTACAGGGCTTGGAGTTTTAACCATTTTGAGGCCGTTCTGAAAAATGACTTTTTTTGGCCGATTTTAACGCCTTACTATACTATGACCATTTTTATGACATTTTGAGGCCAAAAAAAAATTTGACTTTTTTTGGCCGATTTTGACGCCTTACTATACTATCACCATTTTTATGACATTTTGAGGCCAAAAAAAAATTTGACTTTTTTTGACCAATTTTGACGCCTTACTATACTGTGACCATTTTTATGACATTTTGAGGCCAAAAAAAAATTTGACTTTTTTTGGCCGATTTTGACGCCTTACTATACTATCACCATTTTTATGACATTTTGAGGCCAAAAAAAAATTTGACTTTTTTTGACCAATTTTGACGCCTTACTATACTATGACCATTTTTATGACATTTTGAGAATGTGACATTTTTCACCGATCCTCAGGGGAGCAAGATAGAGACATGCGACCTTGTCCTACCCCCCCATTTGTGTGTACCCCGAGTCCAACGGTACCACCCTTGAGTGTCTAGCACATAAGGTTCCGGAGTTATGAGCATTTGAAGTTCCCCCATATAAGTGAGTTGGGAGAGTGAAGTGTGAGAGGCCAAAAGTGTTCCCCCAGAAAGTGTCTAGGAGCGCGTTTCGGGGCCTCAGGAGTGGTTTGAACCCCCCTTTTTGTGGTACTTTTTGTCAAGCTGAAGGTGGTGTTTCGGGTGGTTAAGACTACAGGGCTCACAGGCCTAAGTGCGAGAGGCCAAAAGTGTTCCCCCAGAAAGTGTCTAGGAGCGCGTTTCGGGGCCTCAGGAGTGGTTTGGACCCCCCTTTTTGTGGTACTTTTTGTCAAGCTGAAGTTGGTATTTCGGGTGGTTGAGTGTACAGGGCTCACAGGCCTAAGTGCAAGAGGCCAAAAGTGTTCCCCCAGAAAGTGTCTAGGAGCGCGTTTCGGGGCCTCAGGAGTGGTTTGGACCCCCCTTTTTGTGATACTTTTTGTCAAGCTGAAGTTGGTATTTCGGGTGGTTAAGACTGTACAGGGCTCACAGGCCTAAGTGCGAGAGGCCAAAAGTGTTCCCCCAGAAAGTGTCTAGGAGCGCGTTTCGGGGCCTCAGGAGTGGTTTGGACCCCCCTTTTTGTGGTACTTTTTGTCAAGCTGAAGGTGGTGTTTCGGGTGGTTAAGACTGTACAGGGCTCACAGGCCTAAGTGCGAGAGGCCAAAAGTGTTCCCCCAGAAAGTGTCTAGGAGCGCGTTTCGGGGCCTCAGGAGTGGTTTGGACCCCCCTTTTTGTGGTACTTTTTGTCAAGCTGAAGTTGGTGTTTCGGGTGGTTAAGACTGTACAGGGCTCACAGGCCTAAGTGCGAGACGCCAAAAGTGTTCCCCCAGAAAGTGTCTAGGAGCGCGTTTCGGGGCCTCAGGAGTGGTTTGGACCCCCCTTTTTGTGGTACTTTTTGTCAAGTTGAAGTTGGTGTTTCGGGTGGTTAAGACTGTACAGGGCTCACAGGCCTAAGTGCGAGAGGCCAAAAGTGTTCCCCCAGAAAGTGTCTAGGAGCGCGTTTCGGGGCCTAGGAAGTGGTTTGGACCCCCCTTTTTGTGGTACTTTTTGTCAAGCTGAAGTTGGTGTTTCGGGTGGTTAAGACTGTACAGGGCTCACAGGCCTAAGTGCGAGACGCCAAAAGTGTTCCCCCAGAAAGTGTCTAGGAGCGCGTTTCGGGGCCTCAGGAGTGGTTTGGACCCCCCTTTTTGTGGTACTTTTTGTCAAGTTGAAGTTGGTGTTTCGGGTGGTTAAGACTGTACAGGGCTCACAGGCCTAAGTGCGAGAGGCCAAAAGTGTTCCCCCAGAAAGTGTCTAGGAGCGCGTTTCGGGGCCTCAGGAGTGGTTTGGACCCCCCTTTTTGTGGTACTTTTTGTCAAGCTGAAGTTGGTATTTCAGGTGGTTGAGTGTACAGGGCTCACAGGCCTAAGTGCGAGAGGCCAAAAGTGTTCCCCCAGAAAGTGTCTAGGAGCGCGTTTCGGGGCCTCAGGAGTGGTTTGGACCCCCCTTTTTGTGGTACTTTTTGTCAAGTTGAAGTTGGTGTTTCGGGTGGTTAAGACTGTACAGGGCTCACAGGCCTAAGTGCGAGAGGCCAAAAGTGTTCCCCCAGAAAGTGTCTAGGAGCGCGTTTCGGGGCCTCAGGAGTGGTTTGGACCCCCCTTTTTGTGGTACTTTTTGTCAAGCTGAAGGTGGTGTTTCGGGTGGTTAAGACTGAACAGGGCTTGGAGTTTTAACCATTTTGAGGCCGTTCTGAAAAATGACTTTTTTTGGCCGATTTTAACGCCTTACTATACTATGACCATTTTTATGACATTTTGAGGCCAAAAAAAAATTTGACTTTTTTTGGCCGATTTTGACGCCTTACTATACTATCACCATTTTTATGACATTTTGAGGCCAAAAAAAAATTTGACTTTTTTTGACCAATTTTGACGCCTTACTATACTGTGACCATTTTTATGACATTTTGAGAATGTGACATTTTTCACCGATCCTCAGGGGAGCAAGATAGAGACATGCGACCTTGTCCTACCCCCCCATTTGTGTGTACCCCGAGTCCAACGGTACCACCCTTGAGTGTCTAGCACATAAGGTTCCGGAGTTATGAGCATTTGAAGTTCCCCCATATAAGTGAGTTGGGAGAGTGAAAATTTTCCGAAGTGTGAGAGGCCAAAAGTGTTCCCCCAGAAAGTGTCTAGGAGCGCGTTTCGGGGCCTCAGGAGTGGTTTGGACCCCCCTTTTTGTGGTACTTTTTGTCAAGCTGAAGGTGTTTCGGGTGGTTAAGACTGTACAGGGCTCACAGGCCTAAGTGCGAGAGGCCAAAAGTGTTCCCCCAGAAAGTGTCTAGGAGCGCGTTTCGGGGCCTCAGGAGTGGTTTGGACCCCCCTTTTTGTGGTACTTTTTGTCAAGCTGAAGGTGGTGTTTCGGGTGGTTAAGACTGTACAGGGCTCACAGGCCTAAGTGCGAGAGGCCAAAAGTGTTCCCCCAGAAAGTGTCTAGGAGCGCGTTTTGGGGCCTCAGGAGTGGTTTGGACCCCCCTTTTTGTGGTACTTTTTGTCAAGTTGAAGTTGGTGTTTCGGGTGGTTGAGTGTACAGGGCTCACAGGCCTAAGTGCGAGAGGCCAAAAGTGTTCCCCCAGAAAGTGTCTAGGAGCGCGTTTCGGGTCCTCAGGAGTGGTTTGGACCCCCCTTTTTGTGGTACTTTTTGTCAAGCTGAAGTTGGTGTTTCGGGTGGTTAAGACTGTACAGGGCTTGGAGTTTTAACCATTTTGAGGCCGTTCTGAAAAATGACTTTTTTTGGCCGATTTTAACGCCTTACTATACTATGACCATTTTTATGACATTTTGAGGCCAAAAAAAAAATTTGACTTTTTTTGGCCGATTTTGACGCCTTACTATACTATCACCATTTTTATGACATTTTGAGGCCAAAAAAAAATTTGACTTTTTTTGACCAATTTTGACGCCTTACTATACTGTGACCATTTTTATGACATTTTGAGGCCAAAAAAAAATTTGACTTTTTTTGGCCGATTTTGACGCCTTACTATACTATCACCATTTTTATGACATTTTGAGGCCAAAAAAAAATTTGACTTTTTTTGACCAATTTTGACGCCTTACTATACTATGACCATTTTTATGACATTTTGAGAATGTGACATTTTTCACCGATCCTCAGGGGAGCAAGATAGAGACATGCGACCTTGTCCTACCCCCCCATTTGTGTGTACCCCGAGTCCAACGGTACCACCCTTGAGTGTCTAGCACATAAGGTTCCGGAGTTATGAGCATTTGAAGTTCCCCCATATAAGTGAGTTGGGAGAGTGAAGTGTGAGAGGCCAAAAGTGTTCCCCCAGAAAGTGTCTAGGAGCGCGTTTCGGGGCCTCAGGAGTGGTTTGAACCCCCCTTTTTGTGGTACTTTTTGTCAAGCTGAAGGTGGTGTTTCGGGTGGTTAAGACTACAGGGCTCACAGGCCTAAGTGCGAGAGGCCAAAAGTGTTCCCCCAGAAAGTGTCTAGGAGCGCGTTTCGGGGCCTCAGGAGTGGTTTGGACCCCCCTTTTTGTGGTACTTTTTGTCAAGCTGAAGTTGGTATTTCGGGTGGTTGAGTGTACAGGGCTCACAGGCCTAAGTGCAAGAGGCCAAAAGTGTTCCCCCAGAAAGTGTCTAGGAGCGCGTTTCGGGGCCTCAGGAGTGGTTTGGACCCCCCTTTTTGTGATACTTTTTGTCAAGCTGAAGTTGGTATTTCGGGTGGTTAAGACTGTACAGGGCTCACAGGCCTAAGTGCGAGAGGCCAAAAGTGTTCCCCCAGAAAGTGTCTAGGAGCGCGTTTCGGGGCCTCAGGAGTGGTTTGGACCCCCCTTTTTGTGGTACTTTTTGTCAAGCTGAAGGTGGTGTTTCGGGTGGTTAAGACTGTACAGGGCTCACAGGCCTAAGTGCGAGAGGCCAAAAGTGTTCCCCCAGAAAGTGTCTAGGAGCGCGTTTCGGGGCCTCAGGAGTGGTTTGGACCCCCCTTTTTGTGGTACTTTTTGTCAAGTTGAAGTTGGTGTTTCGGGTGGTTAAGACTACAGGGCTCACAGGTTTAAGTGCGAGAGGCCAAAAGTGTTCCCCCAGAAAGTGTCTAGGAGCGCGTTTCGGGGCCTAGGAAGTGGTTTGGACCCCCCTTTTTGTGGTACTTTTTGTCAAGCTGAAGTTGGTGTTTCGGGTGGTTAAGACTGTACAGGGCTCACAGGCCTAAGTGCGAGACGCCAAAAGTGTTCCCCCAGAAAGTGTCTAGGAGCGCGTTTCGGGGCCTCAGGAGTGGTTTGGACCCCCCTTTTTGTGGTACTTTTTGTCAAGTTGAAGTTGGTGTTTCGGGTGGTTAAGACTGTACAGGGCTCACAGGCCTAAGTGCGAGAGGCCAAAAGTGTTCCCCCAGAAAGTGTCTAGGAGCGCGTTTCGGGGCCTCAGGAGTGGTTTGGACCCCCCTTTTTGTGGTACTTTTTGTCAAGCTGAAGTTGGTATTTCAGGTGGTTGAGTGTACAGGGCTCACAGGCCTAAGTGCGAGAGGCCAAAAGTGTTCCCCCAGAAAGTGTCTAGGAGCGCGTTTCGGGGCCTCAGGAGTGGTTTGGACCCCCCTTTTTGTGGTACTTTTTGTCAAGTTGAAGTTGGTGTTTCGGGTGGTTAAGACTGTACAGGGCTCACAGGCCTAAGTGCGAGAGGCCAAAAGTGTTCCCCCAGAAAGTGTCTAGGAGCGCGTTTCGGGGCCTCAGGAGTGGTTTGGACCCCCCTTTTTGTGGTACTTTTTGTCAAGCTGAAGGTGGTGTTTCGGGTGGTTAAGACTGAACAGGGCTTGGAGTTTTAACCATTTTGAGGCCGTTCTGAAAAATGACTTTTTTTGGCCGATTTTGACGCCTTACTATACTATCACCATTTTTATGACATTTTGAGGCCAAAAAAAAATTTGACTTTTTTTGACCAATTTTGACGCCTTACTATACTGTGACCATTTTTATGACATTTTGAGAATGTGACATTTTTCACCGATCCTCAGGGGAGCAAGATAGAGACATGCGACCTTGTCCTACCCCCCCATTTGTGTGTACCCCGAGTCCAACGGTACCACCCTTGAGTGTCTAGCACATAAGGTTCCGGAGTTATGAGCATTTGAAGTTCCCCCATATAAGTGAGTTGGGAGAGTGAAAATTTTCCGAAGTGTGAGAGGCCAAAAGTGTTCCCCCAGAAAGTGTCTAGGAGCGCGTTTCGGGGCCTCAGGAGTGGTTTGGACCCCCCTTTTTGTGGTACTTTTTGTCAAGCTGAAGGTGTTTCGGGTGGTTAAGACTGTACAGGGCTCACAGGCCTAAGTGCGAGAGGCCAAAAGTGTTCCCCCAGAAAGTGTCTAGGAGCGCGTTTCGGGGCCTCAGGAGTGGTTTGGACCCCCCTTTTTGTGGTACTTTTTGTCAAGCTGAAGGTGGTGTTTCGGGTGGTTAAGACTGTACAGGGCTCACAGGCCTAAGTGCGAGAGGCCAAAAGTGTTCCCCCAGAAAGTGTCTAGGAGCGCGTTTTGGGGCCTCAGGAGTGGTTTGGACCCCCCTTTTTGTGGTACTTTTTGTCAAGTTGAAGTTGGTGTTTCGGGTGGTTGAGTGTACAGGGCTCACAGGCCTAAGTGCGAGAGGCCAAAAGTGTTCCCCCAGAAAGTGTCTAGGAGCGCGTTTCGGGTCCTCAGGAGTGGTTTGGACCCCCCTTTTTGTGGTACTTTTTGTCAAGCTGAAGTTGGTGTTTCGGGTGGTTAAGACTGTACAGGGCTTGGAGTTTTAACCATTTTGAGGCCGTTCTGAAAAATGACTTTTTTTGGCCGATTTTAACGCCTTACTATACTATGACCATTTTTATGACATTTTGAGGCCAAAAAAAAATTTGACTTTTTTTGGCCGATTTTGACGCCTTACTATACTATCACCATTTTTATGACATTTTGAGGCCAAAAAAAAATTTGACTTTTTTTGACCAATTTTGACGCCTTACTATACTGTGACCATTTTTATGACATTTTGAGGCCAAAAAAAAATTTGACTTTTTTTGGCCGATTTTGACGCCTTACTATACTATCACCATTTTTATGACATTTTGAGGCCAAAAAAAAATTTGACTTTTTTTGACCAATTTTGACGCCTTACTATACTATGACCATTTTTATGACATTTTGAGAATGTGACATTTTTCACCGATCCTCAGGGGAGCAAGATAGAGACATGCGACCTTGTCCTACCCCCCCATTTGTGTGTACCCCGAGTCCAACGGTACCACCCTTGAGTGTCTAGCACATAAGGTTCCGGAGTTATGAGCATTTGAAGTTCCCCCATATAAGTGAGTTGGGAGAGTGAAGTGTGAGAGGCCAAAAGTGTTCCCCCAGAAAGTGTCTAGGAGCGCGTTTCGGGGCCTCAGGAGTGGTTTGAACCCCCCTTTTTGTGGTACTTTTTGTCAAGCTGAAGGTGGTGTTTCGGGTGGTTAAGACTACAGGGCTCACAGGCCTAAGTGCGAGAGGCCAAAAGTGTTCCCCCAGAAAGTGTCTAGGAGCGCGTTTCGGGGCCTCAGGAGTGGTTTGGACCCCCCTTTTTGTGGTACTTTTTGTCAAGCTGAAGTTGGTATTTCGGGTGGTTGAGTGTACAGGGCTCACAGGCCTAAGTGCAAGAGGCCAAAAGTGTTCCCCCAGAAAGTGTCTAGGAGCGCGTTTCGGGGCCTCAGGAGTGGTTTGGACCCCCCTTTTTGTGATACTTTTTGTCAAGCTGAAGTTGGTATTTCGGGTGGTTAAGACTGTACAGGGCTCACAGGCCTAAGTGCGAGAGGCCAAAAGTGTTCCCCCAGAAAGTGTCTAGGAGCGCGTTTCGGGGCCTCAGGAGTGGTTTGGACCCCCCTTTTTGTGGTACTTTTTGTCAAGCTGAAGGTGGTGTTTCGGGTGGTTAAGACTGTACAGGGCTCACAGGCCTAAGTGCGAGAGGCCAAAAGTGTTCCCCCAGAAAGTGTCTAGGAGCGCGTTTCGGGGCCTCAGGAGTGGTTTGGACCCCCCTTTTTGTGGTACTTTTTGTCAAGTTGAAGTTGGTGTTTCGGGTGGTTAAGACTACAGGGCTCACAGGTTTAAGTGCGAGAGGCCAAAAGTGTTCCCCCAGAAAGTGTCTAGGAGCGCGTTTCGGGGCCTAGGAAGTGGTTTGGACCCCCCTTTTTGTGGTACTTTTTGTCAAGCTGAAGTTGGTGTTTCGGGTGGTTAAGACTGTACAGGGCTCACAGGCCTAAGTGCGAGACGCCAAAAGTGTTCCCCCAGAAAGTGTCTAGGAGCGCGTTTCGGGGCCTCAGGAGTGGTTTGGACCCCCCTTTTTGTGGTACTTTTTGTCAAGTTGAAGTTGGTGTTTCGGGTGGTTAAGACTGTACAGGGCTCACAGGCCTAAGTGCGAGAGGCCAAAAGTGTTCCCCCAGAAAGTGTCTAGGAGCGCGTTTCGGGGCCTCAGGAGTGGTTTGGACCCCCCTTTTTGTGGTACTTTTTGTCAAGCTGAAGTTGGTATTTCAGGTGGTTGAGTGTACAGGGCTCACAGGCCTAAGTGCGAGAGGCCAAAAGTGTTCCCCCAGAAAGTGTCTAGGAGCGCGTTTCGGGGCCTCAGGAGTGGTTTGGACCCCCCTTTTTGTGGTACTTTTTGTCAAGTTGAAGTTGGTGTTTCGGGTGGTTAAGACTGTACAGGGCTCACAGGCCTAAGTGCGAGAGGCCAAAAGTGTTCCCCCAGAAAGTGTCTAGGAGCGCGTTTCGGGGCCTCAGGAGTGGTTTGGACCCCCCTTTTTGTGGTACTTTTTGTCAAGCTGAAGGTGGTGTTTCGGGTGGTTAAGACTGAACAGGGCTTGGAGTTTTAACCATTTTGAGGCCGTTCTGAAAAATGACTTTTTTTGGCCGATTTTAACGCCTTACTATACTATGACCATTTTTATGACATTTTGAGGCCAAAAAAAAATTTGACTTTTTTTGGCCGATTTTGACGCCTTACTATACTATCACCATTTTTATGACATTTTGAGGCCAAAAAAAAATTTGACTTTTTTTGACCAATTTTGACGCCTTACTATACTGTGACCATTTTTATGACATTTTGAGAATGTGACATTTTTCACCGATCCTCAGGGGAGCAAGATAGAGACATGCGACCTTGTCCTACCCCCCCATTTGTGTGTACCCCGAGTCCAACGGTACCACCCTTGAGTGTCTAGCACATAAGGTTCCGGAGTTATGAGCATTTGAAGTTCCCCCATATAAGTGAGTTGGGAGAGTGAAAATTTTCCGAAGTGTGAGAGGCCAAAAGTGTTCCCCCAGAAAGTGTCTAGGAGCGCGTTTCGGGGCCTCAGGAGTGGTTTGGACCCCCCTTTTTGTGGTACTTTTTGTCAAGCTGAAGGTGTTTCGGGTGGTTAAGACTGTACAGGGCTCACAGGCCTAAGTGCGAGAGGCCAAAAGTGTTCCCCCAGAAAGTGTCTAGGAGCGCGTTTCGGGGCCTCAGGAGTGGTTTGGACCCCCCTTTTTGTGGTACTTTTTGTCAAGCTGAAGTTGGTGTTTCGGGTGGTTAAGACTGTACAGGGCTTGGAGTTTTAACCATTTTGAGGCCGTTCTGAAAAATGACTTTTTTTGGCCGATTTTAACGCCTTACTATACTATGACCATTTTTATGACATTTTGAGGCCAAAAAAATTTTTGACTTTTTTTGACCGATTTTGACGCCTTACTATACTATGACCATTTTTATGACATTTTGAGGCCAAAAAAAAATTTGACTTTTTTTGACCGATTTTGACGCCTTACTATACTATGACCATTTTTATGACATTTTGAGGCCAAAAAAAAATTTGACTTTTTTTGGCCGATTTTGACGCCTTACTATACTATCACCATTTTTATGACATTTTGAGGCCAAAAAAAAATTTGACTTTTTTTGACCAATTTTGACGCCTTACTATACTATGACCATTTTTATGACATTTTGAGAATGTGACATTTTTCACCGATCCTCAGGGGAGCAAGATAGAGACATGCGACCTTGTCCTACCCCCCCATTTGTGTGTACCCCGAGTCCAACGGTACCACCCTTGAGTGTCTAGCACATAAGGTTCCGGAGTTATGAGCATTTGAAGTTCCCCCATATAAGTGAGTTGGGAGAGTGAAAATTTTCCAAAGTGTGAGAGGCCAAAAGTGTTCCCCCAGAAAGTGTCTAGGAGCGCGTTTCGGGGCCTCAGGAGTGGTTTGGACCCCCCTTTTTGTGGTACTTTTTGTCAAGCTGAAGGTGGTGTTTCGGGTGGTTAAGACTGTACAGGGCTCACAGGCCTAAGTGCGAGAGGCCAAAAGTGTTCCCCCAGAAAGTGTCTAGGAGCGTGTTTCGGGGCCTCAGGAGTGGTTTGGACCCCCCTTTTTGTGGTACTTTTTGTCAAGCTGAAGGTGGTGTTTCGGGTGGTTAAGACTGTACAGGGCTCACAGGCCTAAGTGCGAGAGGCCAAAAGTGTTCCCCCAGAAAGTGTCTAGGAGCGCGTTTCGGGGCCTCAGGAGTGGTTTGGACCCCCCTTTTTGTGGTACTTTTTGTCAAGTTGAAGTTGGTGTTTCGGGTGGTTAAGACTGTACAGGGCTCACAGGTTTAAGTGCGAGAGGCCAAAAGTGTTCCCCCAGAAAGTGTCTAGGAGCGCGTTTCGGGGCCTAGGAAGTGGTTTGGACCCCCCTTTTTGTGGTACTTTTTGTCAAGCTGAAGTTGGTGTTTCGGGTGGTTAAGACTGTACAGGGCTCACAGGCCTAAGTGCGAGAGGCCAAAAGTGTTCCCCCAGAAAGTGTCTAGGAGCGCGTTTCGGGGCCTCAGGAGTGGTTTGGACCCCCCTTTTTGTGGTACTTTTTGTCAAGCTGAAGTTGGTGTTTCGGGTGGTTAAGACTGTACAGGGCTTGGAGTTTTAACTATTTTGAGGCCGTTCTGAAAAATGACTTTTTTTGGCCGATTTTAACGCCTTACTATACTATGACCATTTTTATGACATTTTGAGGCCAAAAAAAATTTTGACTTTTTTTGACCGATTTTGACGCCTTACTATACTATGACCATTTTTATGACATTTCTAGGCCAAAAAAAAATTTGACTTTTTTTGGCCAATTTTGATGCCTTACTATACTATGACCATTTTTATGACATTTTGAGAATGTGACATTTTTCACCGATCCTCAGGGGAGCAAGATAGAGACATGCGACCTTGTCCTACCCCCCCATTTGTGTGTACCCCGAGTCCAACGGTACCACCCTTGAGTGTCTAGCACATAAGGTTCCGGAGTTATGAGCATTTGAAGTTCCCCCATATAAGTGAGTTGGGAGAGTGAAAATTTTCCAGTGTGAGAGGCCAAAAGTGTTCCCCCAGAAAGTGTCTAGGAGCGCGTTTCGGGGCTTCAGGAGTGGTTTGGACCCCCCTTTTTGTGGTACTTTTTGTCAAGCTGAAGGTGGTGTTTCGGGTGGTTAAGACTGTACAGGGCTCACAGGCCTAAGTGCGAGAGGCCAAAAGTGTTCCCCCAGAAAGTGTCTAGGAGCGCGTTTCGGGGCCTCAGGAGTGGTTTGGACCCCCCTTTTTGTGGTACTTTTTGTCAAGTTGAAGTTGGTGTTTCAGGTGGTTAAGACTGTACAGGGCTCACAGGCCTAAGTGCGAGACGCCAAAAGTGTTCCCCCAGAAAGTGTCTAGGAGCGCGTTTCGGGGCCTCAGGAGTGGTTTGGACCCCCCTTTTTGTGGTACTTTTTGTCAAGCTGAAGGTGGTGTTTCGGGTGGTTAAGACTGTACAGGGCTCACAGGCCTAAGTGCGAGAGGCCAAAAGTGTTCCCCCAGAAAGTGTCTAGGAGCGCGTTTCGGGGCCTCAGGAGTGGTTTGGACCCCCCTTTTTGTGGTACTTTTTGTCAAGCTGAAGGTGGTGTTTCGGGTGGTTAAGACTGTACAGGGCTCACAGGCCTAAGTGCGAGAGGCCAAAAGTGTTCCCCCAGAAAGTGTCTAGGAGCGCGTTTCGGGGCCTCAGGAGTGGTTTGGACCCCCCTTTTTGTGGTACTTTTTGTCAAGCTGAAGGTGGTGTTTCGGGTGGTTAAGACTGTACAGGGCTCACAGGCCTAAGTGCGAGAGGCCAAAAGTGTTCCCCCAGAAAGTGTCTAGGAGCGCGTTTCGGGGCCTCAGGAGTGGTTTGGACCCCCCTTTTTGTGGTACTTTTTGTCAAGCTGAAGTTGGTATTTCAGGTGGTTAAGACTGTACAGGGCTCACAGGCCTAAGTGCGAGAGGCCAAAAGTGTTCCCCCAGAAAGTGTCTAGGAGCGCGTTTCGGGGCCTCAGGAGTGGTTTGGACCCCCCTTTTTGTGGTACTTTTTGTCAAGCTGAAGTTGGTGTTTCGGGTGGTTAAGACTGTACAGGGCTTGGAGTTTTAACTATTTTGAGGCCGTTCTGAAAAATGACTTTTTTTGGCCGATTTTAACGCCTTACTATACTATGACCATTTTTATGACATTTTGAGGCCAAAAAAAATTTTGACTTTTTTTGACCGATTTTGACGCCTTACTATACTATGACCATTTTTATGACATTTCTAGGCCAAAAAAAAATTTGACTTTTTTTGGCCAATTTTGATGCCTTACTATACTATGACCATTTTTATGACATTTTGAGAATGTGACATTTTTCACCGATCCTCAGGGGAGCAAGATAGAGACATGCGACCTTGTCCTACCCCCCCATTTGTGTGTACCCCGAGTCCAACGGTACCACCCTTGAGTGTCTAGCACATAAGGTTCCGGAGTTATGAGCATTTGAAGTTCCCCCATATAAGTGAGTTGGGAGAGTGAAAATTTTCCAGTGTGAGAGGCCAAAAGTGTTCCCCCAGAAAGTGTCTAGGAGCGCGTTTCGGGGCTTCAGGAGTGGTTTGGACCCCCCTTTTTGTGGTACTTTTTGTCAAGCTGAAGGTGGTGTTTCGGGTGGTTAAGACTGTACAGGGCTCACAGGCCTAAGTGCGAGAGGCCAAAAGTGTTCCCCCAGAAAGTGTCTAGGAGCGCGTTTCGGGGCCTCAGGAGTGGTTTGGACCCCCCTTTTTGTGGTACTTTTTGTCAAGCTGAAGGTGGTGTTTCGGGTGGTTAAGACTACAGGGCTCACAGGCCTAAGTGCGAGAGGCCAAAAGTGTTCCCCCAGAAAGTGTCTAGGAGCGCGTTTCGGGGCCTCAGGAGTGGTTTGGACCCCCCTTTTTGTGGTACTTTTTGTCAAGCTGAAGGTGGTGTTTCGGGTGGTTAAGACTGTACAGGGCTCACAGGCCTAAGTGCGAGAGGCCAAAAGTGTTCCCCCAGAAAGTGTCTAGGAGCGCGTTTCGGGGCCTCAGGAGTGGTTTGGACCCCCCTTTTTGTGGTACTTTTTGTCAAGCTGAAGGTGGTGTTTCGGGTGGTTAAGACTGTACAGGGCTCACAGGCCTAAGTGCGAGAGGCCAAAAGTGTTCCCCCAGAAAGTGTCTAGGAGCGCGTTTCGGGGCCTTAGGAGTGGTTTGGACCCCCCTTTTTGTGGTACTTTTTGTCAAGTTGAAGTTGGTGTTTCGGGTGGTTGAGTGTACAGGGCTCACAGGCCTAAGTGCGAGAGGCCAAAAGTGTTCCCCCAGAAAGTGTCTAGGAGCGCGTTTCGGGTCCTCAGGAGTGGTTTGGACCCCCCTTTTTGTGGTACTTTTTGTCAAGCTGAAGTTGGTGTTTCGGGTGGTTAAGACTACAGGGCTTGGAGTTTTAACCATTTTGAGGCCGTTCTGAAAAATGACTTTTTTTGGCCGATTTTAACGCCTTACTATACTATGACCATTTTTATGACATTTTGAGGCCAAAAAAAATTTTGACTTTTTTTGACCGATTTTGACGCCTTACTATACTATGACCATTTTTATGACATTTTGAGGCCAAAAAAAAATTTGACTTTTTTTGACCGATTTTGACGCCTTACTATACTATGACCATTTTTATGACATTTTGAGGCCAAAAAAAAATTTGACTTTTTTTGGCCGATTTTGACGCCTTACTATACTATCACCATTTTTATGACATTTTGAGGCCAAAAAAAAATTTGACTTTTTTTGACCAATTTTGACGCCTTACTATACTATGACCATTTTTATGACATTTTGAGAATGTGACATTTTTCACCGATCCTCAGGGGAGCAAGATAGAGACATGCGACCTTGTCCTACCCCCCCATTTGTGTGTACCCCGAGTCCAACGGTACCACCCTTGAGTGTCTAGCACATAAGGTTCCGGAGTTATGAGCATTTGAAGTTCCCCCATATAAGTGAGTTGGGAGAGTGAAAATTTTCCAAAGTGTGAGAGGCCAAAAGTGTTCCCCCAGAAAGTGTCTAGGAGCGCGTTTCGGGGCCTCAGGAGTGGTTTGGACCCCCCTTTTTGTGGTACTTTTTGTCAAGCTGAAGGTGGTGTTTCGGGTGGTTAAGACTGTACAGGGCTCACAGGCCTAAGTGCGAGAGGCCAAAAGTGTTCCCCCAGAAAGTGTCTAGGAGCGTGTTTCGGGGCCTCAGGAGTGGTTTGGACCCCCCTTTTTGTGGTACTTTTTGTCAAGCTGAAGTTGGTGTTTCGGGTGGTTAAGACTGTACAGGGCTCACAGGCCTAAGTGCGAGAGGCCAAAAGTGTTCCCCCAGAAAGTGTCTAGGAGCGCGTTTCGGGGCCTCAGGAGTGGTTTGGACCCCCCTTTTGGTGGTACTTTTTGTCAAGTTGAAGTTGGTGTTTCGGGTGGTTAAGACTGTACAGGGCTCACAGGTTTAAGTGCGAGAGGCCAAAAGTGTTCCCCCAGAAAGTGTCTAGGAGCGCGTTTCGGGGCCTCAGGAGTGGTTTGGACCCCCCTTTTTGTGGTACTTTTTGTCAAGCTGAAGTTGGTATTTCAGGTGGTTGAGTGTACAGGGCTCACAGGCCTAAGTGCGAGAGGCCAAAAGTGTTCCCCCAGAAAGTGTCTAGGAGCGCGTTTCGGGGCCTCAAGAGTGGTTTGGACCCCCCTTTTTGTGGTACTTTTTGTCAAGCTGAAGTTGGTGTTTCGGGTGGTTAAACTGTACAGGGCTTGGAGTTTTAACCATTTTGAGGCCGTTCTGAAAAATGACTTTTTTTGGCCGATTTTAACGCCTTACTATACTATGACCATTTTTATGACATTTTGAGGCCAAAAAAAATTTTGACTTTTTTTGACCGATTTTGACGCCTTACTATACTATGACCATTTTTATGACATTTTGAGGCCAAAAAAAAATTTGACTTTTTTTGGCCGATTTTGACGCCTTACTATACTATCACCATTTTTATGACATTTTGAGGTCAAAAAAAAATTTGACTTTTTTTGACCAATTTTGACGCCTTACTATACTGTGACCATTTTTATGACATTTTGAGAATGTGACATTTTTCACCGATCCTCAGGGGAGCAAGATAGAGACATGCGACCTTGTCCTACCCCCCCATTTGTGTGTACCCCGAGTCCAACGGTACCACCCTTGAGTGTCTAGCACATAAGGTTCCGGAGTTATGAGCATTTGAAGTTCCCCCATATAAGTGAGTTGGGAGAGTGAAAATTTTCCAAAGTGTGAGAGGCCAAAAGTGTTCCCCCAGAAAGTGTCTAGGAGCGCGTTTCGGGGCCTCAGGAGTGGTTTGGACCCCCCTTTTTGTGGTACTTTTTGTCAAGCTGAAGTTGGTGTTTCGGGTGGTTAAACTGTACAGGGCTTGGAGTTTTAACCATTTTGAGGCCGTTCTGAAAAATGACTTTTTTTGGCCGATTTTAACGCCTTACTATACTATGACCATTTTTATGACATTTTGAGGCCAAAAAAAATTTTGACTTTTTTTGACCGATTTTGACGCCTTACTATACTATGACCATTTTTATGACATTTTGAGGCCAAAAAAAAAATTGACTTTTTTTGACCGATTTTGACGCCTTACTATACTATGACCATTTTTATGACATTTGGAGGCCAAAAAAAAATTTGACTTTTTTTGGCTGATTTTGACGCCTTACTATACTATCACCATTTTTATGACATTTTGAGGCCAAAAAAAAATTTGACTTTTTTTGACCAATTTTGACGCCTTACTATACTGTGACCATTTTTATGACATTTTGAGAATGTGACATTTTTCACCGATCCTCAGGGGAGCAAGATAGAGACATGCGACCTTGTCCTACCCCCCCATTTGTGTGTACCCCGAGTCCAACGGTACCACCCTTGAGTGTCTAGCACATAAGGTTCCGGAGTTATGAGCATTTGAAGTTCCCCCATATAAGTGAGTTGGGAGAGTGAAAATTTTCCAAAGTGTGAGAGGCCAAAAGTGTTCCCCCAGAAAGTGTCTAGGAGCGCGTTTCGGGGCCTCAGGAGTGGTTTGGACCCCCCTTTTTGTGGTACGTTTTGTCAAGCTGAAGGTGGTGTTTCGGGTGGTTAAGACTGTACAGGGCTCACAGGCCTAAGTGCGAGAGGCCAAAAGTGTTCCCCCAGAAAGTGTCTAGGAGCGCGTTTCGGGGCCTCAGGAGTGGTTTGGACCCCCCTTTTTGTGGTACTTTTTGTCAAGTTGAAGTTGGTGTTTCGGGTGGTTAAGACTGTACAGGGCTCACAGGTTTAAGTGCGAGAGGCCAAAAGTGTTCCCCCAGAAAGTGTCTAGGAGCGCGTTTCGGGGCCTCAGGAGTGGTTTGGACCCCCCTTTTTGTGGTACTTTTTGTCAAGCTGAAGTTGGTGTTTCGGGTGGTTAAGACTGTACAGGGCTCACAGGTTTAAGTGCGAGAGGCCAAAAGTGTTCCCCCAGAAAGTGTCTAGGAGCGCGTTTCGGGGCCTCAGGAGTGGTTTGGACCCCCCTTTTTGTGGTACTTTTTGTCAAGTTGAAGTTGGTGTTTCGGGTGGTTAAGACTGTACAGGGCTCACAGGTTTAAGTGCGAGAGGCCAAAAGTGTTCCCCCAGAAAGTGTCTAGGAGCGCGTTTCGGGGCCTCAGGAGTGGTTTGGACCCCCCTTTTTGTGGTACTTTTTGTCAAGCTGAAGTTGGTATTTCAGGTGGTTGAGTGTACAGGGCTCACAGGCCTAAGTGCGAGAGGCCAAAAGTGTTCCCCCAGAAAGTGTCTAGGAGCGCGTTTCGGGGCCTCAAGAGTGGTTTGGACCCCCCTTTTTGTGGT
Organism: Toxotes jaculatrix; assembly: GCF_017976425.1. Taxonomy (NCBI): domain Eukaryota; kingdom Metazoa; phylum Chordata; class Actinopteri; family Toxotidae; genus Toxotes; species Toxotes jaculatrix. The sequence continues at coordinate 106,949 of NW_024469788.1, forward strand.
ACTTTTTGTCAAGCTGAAGTTGGTGTTTCGGGTGGTTAAGACTGTACAGGGCTTGGAGTTTTAACCATTTTGAGGCCGTTCTGAAAAATGACTTTTTTTGGCCGATTTTAACGCCTTACTATACTATGACCATTTTTATGACATTTTGAGGCCAAAAAAAATTTTGAATTTTTTTGACCGATTTTGACGCCTTACTATACTATGACCATTTTTATGACATTTTGAGGCCAAAAAAAAATTTGACTTTTTTTGACCGATTTTGACGCCTTACTATACTATGACCATTTTTATGACATTTGGAGGCCAAAAAAAAATTTGACTTTTTTTGGCCGATTTTGACGCCTTACTATACTATCACCATTTTTATGATATTTTGAGGCCAAAAAAAAATTTGACTTTTTTTGACCAATTTTGATGCCTTACTATCCTATGACCATTTTTATGACATTTTGAGAATGTGACATTTTTCACCGATCCTCAGGGGAGAAAGATTGAGACATGCGACCTTGTCCTACCCCCCCATTTGTGTGTACCCCGAGTCCAACGGTACCACCCTTGAGTGTCTAGCACATAAGCTTCCGGAGTTATGAGCATTTGAAGTTCCCCCATATAAGTGAGTTGGGAGAGTGAAAATTTTCCAAAGTGTGAGAGGCCAAAAGTGTTCCCCCAGAAAGTGTCTAGGAGCGCGTTTCGGGGCCTCAGGAGTGGTTTGGACCCCCCTTTTTGTGGTACTTTTTGTCAAGTTGAAGTTGGTGTTTCGGGTGGTTAAGACTGTACAGGGCTCACAGGTTTAAGTGCGAGAGGCCAAAAGTGTTCCCCCAGAAAGTGTCTAGGAGCGCGTTTCGGGGCCTCAGGAGTGGTTTGGACCCCCCTTTTTGTGGTACTTTTTGTCAAGCTGAAGGTGGTGTTTCGGGTGGTTAAGACTGTACAGGGCTCACAGGCCTAAGTGCGAGAGGCCAAAAGTGTTCCCCCAGAAAGTGTCTAGGAGCGCGTTTCGGGGCCTCAGGAGTGGTTTGGACCCCCCTTTTTGTGGTACTTTTTGTCAAGCTGAAGGTGGTGTTTCGGGTGGTTAAGACTGTACAGGGCTCACAGGCCTAAGTGCGAGAGGCCAAAAGTGTTCCCCCAGAAAGTGTCTAGGAGCGCGTTTCGGGGCCTCAGGAGTGGTTTGGACCCCCCTTTTTGTGGTACTTTTTGTCAAGTTGAAGTTGGTGTTTCGGGTGGTTAAGACTGTACAGGGCTCACAGGTTTAAGTGCGAGAGGCCAAAAGTGTTCCCCCAGAAAGTGTCTAGGAGCGCGTTTCGGGGCCTCAGGAGTGGTTTGGACCCCCCTTTTTGTGGTACTTTTTGTCAAGCTGAAGTTGGTATTTCAGGTGGTTGAGTGTACAGGGCTCACAGGCCTAAGTGTGAGAGGCCAAAAGTGTTCCCCCAGAAAGTGTCTAGGAGCGCGTTTCGGGGCCTCAGGAGTGGTTTGGACCCCCCTTTTTGTGGTACTTTTTGTCAAGCTGAAGGTGGTGTTTCGGGTGGTTAAGACTGTACAGGGCTCACAGGCCTAAGTGCGAGAGGCCAAAAGTGTTCCCCCAGAAAGTGTCTAGGAGCGCGTTTCGGGGCCTCAGGAGTGGTTTGGACCCCCCTTTTTGTGGTACTTTTTGTCAAGCTGAAGTTGGTGTTTCGGGTGGTTAAACTGTACAGGGCTTGGAGTTTTAACCATTTTGAGGCCGTTCTGAAAAATGACTTTTTTTGGCCGATTTTAACGCCTTACTATACTATGACCATTTTTATGACATTTTGAGGCCAAAAAAATTTTTGACTTTTTTTGACCGATTTTGACGCCTTACTATACTATGACCATTTTTATGACATTTTGAGGCCAAAAAAAAATTTGACTTTTTTTGGCCGATTTTGACGCCTTACTATACTATCACCATTTTTATGACATTTTGAGGCCAAAAAAAAATTTGACTTTTTTTGACCAATTTTGACGCCTTACTATACTGTGACCATTTTTATGACATTTTGAGAATGTGACATTTTTCACCGATCCTCAGGGGAGCAAGATAGAGACATGCGACCTTGTCCTACCCCCCCATTTGTGTGTACCCCGAGTCCAACGGTACCACCCTTGAGTGTCTAGCACATAAGGTTCCGGAGTTATGAGCATTTGAAGTTCCCCCATATAAGTGAGTTGGGAGAGTGAAAATTTTCCAAAGTGTGAGAGGCCAAAAGTGTTCCCCCAGAAAGTGTCTAGGAGCGCGTTTCGGGGCCTCAGGAGTGGTTTGGACCCCCCTTTTTGTGGTACTTTTTGTCAAGCTGAAGTTGGTGTTTCGGGTGGTTAAACTGTACAGGGCTTGGAGTTTTAACCATTTTGAGGCCGTTCTGAAAAATGACTTTTTTTGGCCGATTTTAACGCCTTACTATACTATGACCATTTTTATGACATTTTGAGGCCAAAAAAAATTTTGACTTTTTTTGACCGATTTTGACGCCTTACTATACTATGACCATTTTTATGACATTTTGAGGCCAAAAAAAAATTTGACTTTTTTTGACCGATTTTGACGCCTTACTATACTATGACCATTTTTATGACATTTGGAGGCCAAAAAAAAATTTGACTTTTTTTGGCCGATTTTGACGCCTTACTATACTATCACCATTTTTATGATATTTTGAGGCCAAAAAAAAATTTGACTTTTTTTGACCAATTTTGATGCCTTACTATCCTATGACCATTTTTATGACATTTTGAGAATGTGACATTTTTCACCGATCCTCAGGGGAGAAAGATAGAGACATGCGACCTTGTCCTACCCCCCCATTTGTGTGTACCCCGAGTCCAACGGTACCACCCTTGAGTGTCTAGCACATAAGCTTCCGGAGTTATGAGCATTTGAAGTTCCCCCATATAAGTGAGTTGGGAGAGTGAAAATTTTCCAAAGTGTGAGAGGCCAAAAGTGTTCCCCCAGAAAGTGTCTAGGAGCGCATTTCGGGGCCTCAGGAGTGGTTTGGACCCCCCTTTTTGTGGTACTTTTTGTCAAGTTGAAGTTGGTGTTTCGGGTGGTTAAGACTGTACAGGGCTCACAGGTTTAAGTGCGAGAGGCCAAAAGTGTTCCCCCAGAAAGTGTCTAGGAGCGCGTTTCGGGGCCTCAGGAGTGGTTTGGACCCCCCTTTTTGTGGTACTTTTTGTCAAGTTGAAGTTGGTGTTTCGGGTGGTTAAGACTGTACAGGGCTCACAGGTTTAAGTGCGAGAGGCCAAAAGTGTTCCCCCAGAAAGTGTCTAGGAGCGCGTTTCGGGGCCTCAGGAGTGGTTTGGACCCCCCTTTTTGTGGTACTTTTTGTCAAGTTGAAGTTGGTGTTTCGGGTGGTTAAGACTGTACAGGGCTCACAGGTTTAAGTGCGAGAGGCCAAAAGTGTTCCCCCAGAAAGTGTCTAGGAGCGCGTTTCGGGGCCTCAGGAGTGGTTTGGACCCCCCTTTTTGTGGTACTTTTTGTCAAGTTGAAGTTGGTGTTTCGGGTGGTTAAGACTGTACAGGGCTCACAGGTTTAAGTGCGAGAGGCCAAAAGTGTTCCCCCAGAAAGTGTCTAGGAGCGCGTTTCGGGGCCTCAGGAGTGGTTTGGACCCCCCTTTTTGTGGTACTTTTTGTCAAGTTGAAGTTGGTGTTTCGGGTGGTTAAGACTGTACAGGGCTCACAGGTTTAAGTGCGAGAGGCCAAAAGTGTTCCCCCAGAAAGTGTCTAGGAGCGCGTTTCGGGGCCTCAGGAGTGGTTTGGACCCCCCTTTTTGTGGTACTTTTTGTCAAGCTGAAGTTGGTATTTCAGGTGGTTAAGACTGTACAGGGCTCACAGGCCTAAGTGCGAGAGGCCAAAAGTGTTCCCCCAGAAAGTGTCTAGGAGCGCGTTTCGGGGCCTCAGGAGTGGTTTGGACCCCCCTTTTTGTGGTACTTTTTGTCAAGCTGAAGTTGGTGTTTCGGGTGGTTAAACTGTACAGGGCTTGGAGTTTTAACCATTTTGAGGCCGTTCTGAAAAATGACTTTTTTTGGCCGATTTTAACGCCTTACTATACTATGACCATTTTTATGACATTTTGAGGCCAAAAAAAATTTTGACTTTTTTTGACCGATTTTGACGCCTTACTATACTATGACCATTTTTATGACATTTTGAGGCCAAAAAAAAATTTGACTTTTTTTGACCGATTTTGACGCCTTACTATACTATGACCATTTTTATGACATTTGGAGGCCAAAAAAAAATTTGACTTTTTTTGGCCGATTTTGACGCCTTACTATACTATCACCATTTTTATGATATTTTGATGCCAAAAAAAAATTTGACTTTTTTTGACCAATTTTGATGCCTTACTATCCTATGACCATTTTTATGACATTTTGAGAATGTGACATTTTTCACCGATCCTCAGGGGAGAAAGATAGAGACATGCGACCTTGTCCTACCCCCCCATTTGTGTGTACCCCGAGTCCAACGGTACCACCCTTGAGTGTCTAGCACATAAGCTTCCGGAGTTATGAGCATTTGAAGTTCCCCCATATAAGTGAGTTGGGAGAGCGAAAATTTTCCAAAGTGTGAGAGGCCAAAAGTGTTCCCCCAGAAAGTGTCTAGGAGCGCGTTTCGGGGCCTCAGGAGTGGTTTGGACCCCCCTTTTTGTGGTACTTTTTGTCAAGTTGAAGTTGGTGTTTCGGGTGGTTAAGACTGTACAGGGCTCACAGGTTTAAGTGCGAGAGGCCAAAAGTGTTCCCCCAGAAAGTGTCTAGGAGCGCGTTTCGGGGCCTCAGGAGTGGTTTGGACCCCCCTTTTTGTGGTACTTTTTGTCAAGCTGAAGGTGGTGTTTCGGGTGGTTAAGACTGTACAGGGCTCACAGGCCTAAGTGCGAGAGGCCAAAAGTGTTCCCCCAGAAAGTGTCTAGGAGCGCGTTTCGGGGCCTCAGGAGTGGTTTGGACCCCCCTTTTTGTGGTACTTTTTGTCAAGCTGAAGTTGGTGTTTCGGGTGGTTAAGACTGTACAGGGCTTGGAGTTTTAACCATTTTGAGGCCGTTCTGAAAAATGACTTTTTTTGGCCGATTTTAACGCCTTACTATACTATGACCATTTTTATGACATTTTGAGGCCAAAAAAAATTTTGACTTTTTTTGACCGATTTTGACGCCTTACTATACTATGACCATTTTTATGACATTTTGAGGCCAAAAAAAAATGTGACTTTTTTTGACCGATTTTGACGCCTTACTATACTATGACCATTTTTATGACATTTTGAGGCCAAAAAAAAATTTGACTTTTTTTGGCCGATTTTGACGCCTTACTATACTATCACCATTTTTATGACATTTTGAAGCCAAAAAAAATAATTTGAATTTTTTTGGCCAATTTTGACGCCTTACTATACTATGACCATTTTTATGACATTTTGAGAATGTGACATTTTTCACCGATCCTCAGGGAAGCAAGATAGAGACATGCGACCTTGTCCTACCCCCCCATTTGTGTGTACCCCGAGTCCAACGGTACCACCCTTGAGTCTCTAGCACATAAGGTTCCGGAGTTATGAGCATTTGAAGTTCCCCCATATAAGTGAGTTGGGAGAGTGAAAATTTTCCAAAGTGTGAGAGGCCAAAAGTGTTCCCCCAGAAAGTGTCTAGGAGCGCGTTTCGGGGCCTCAGGAGTGGTTTGGACCCCCCTTTTTGTGGTACTTTTTGTCAAGCTGAAGGTGGTGTTTCGGGTGGTTAAGACTGTACAGGGCTCATAGGCCTAAGTGCGAGAGGCCAAAAGTGTTCCCCCAGAAAGTGTCTAGGAGCGCGTTTCGGGGCCTCAGGAGTGGTTTGGACCCCCCTTTTTGTGGTACTTTTTGTCAAGCTGAAGGTGGTGTTTCGGGTGGTTAAGACTGTACAGGGCTCACAGGCCTAAGTGCGAGAGGCCAAAAGTGTTCCCCCAGAAAGTGTCTAGGAGCGCGTTTCTTTTTGTCAAGCTGAAGTTGGTGTTTCGGGTGGTTAAGACTGTACAGGGCTCACAGGCCTAAGTGCGAGAGGCCAAAAGTGTTCCCCCAGAAAGTGTCTAGGAGCGCGTTTCGGGGCCTCAGGAGTGGTTTGGACCCCCCTTTTTGTGGTACTTTTTGTCAAGCTGAAGTTGGTGTTTCGGGTGGTTAAGACTGTACAGGGCTTGGAGTTTTAACCATTTTGAGGCCGTTCTGAAAAATGACTTTTTTTGGCCGATTTTAACGCCTTACTATACTATGACCATTTTTATGACATTTTGAGGCCAAAAAAAAATTTGACTTTTTTTGGCCGATTTTGACGCCTTACTATACTATCACCATTTTTATGACATTTTGAGGCCAAAAAAAAAATTTGACTTTTTTTGGCCAATTTTGACGCCTTACTATACTATGACCATTTTTATGACATTTTGAGAATGTGACATTTTTCACCGATCCTCAGGGGAGCAAGATAGAGACATGCGACCTTGTCCTACCCCCCCATTTGTGTGTACCCCGAGTCCAACGGTACCACCCTTGAGTCTCTAGCACATAAGGTTCCGGAGTTATGAGCATTTGAAGTTCCCCCATATAAGTGAGTTGGGAGAGTGAAAATTTTCCAAAGTGTGAGAGGCCAAAAGTGTTCCCCCAGAAAGTGTCTAGGAGCGCGTTTCGGGGCCTCAGGAGTGGTTTGGACCCCCCTTTTTGTGGTACTTTTTGTCAAGCTGAAGGTGTTTCGGGTGGTTAAGACTGTACAGGGCTCATAGGCCTAAGTGCGAGAGGCCAAAAGTGTTCCCCCAGAAAGTGTCTAGGAGCGCGTTTCGGGGCCTCAGGAGTGGTTTGGACCCCCCTTTTTGTGGTACTTTTTGTCAAGCTGAAGGTGGTGTTTCGGGTGGTTAAGACTGTACAGGGCTCATAGGCCTAAGTGCGAGAGGCCAAAAGTGTTCCCCCAGAAAGTGTCTAGGAGCGCGTTTCGGAGCCTCAGAAGTGGTTTGGACCCCCCTTTTTGTGGTACTTTTTGTCAAGCTGAAGGTGGTGTTTGGGATGGTTAAGAGTGTACAGGGCTCACAGGCCTAAGTGCGAGAGGCCAAAAGTGTTCCCCCAGAAAGTGTCTAGGAGCGCGTTTCGGGGCCTCAGGAGTGGTTTGGACCCCCCTTTTTGTGGTACTTTTTGTCAAGCTGAAGGTGGTGTTTCGGGTGGTTAAGACTGTACAGGGCTCACAGGCCTAAGTGCGAGAGGCCAAAAGTGTTCCCCCAGAAAGTGTCTAGGAGCGCGTTTCGGGGCCTCAGGAGTGGTTTGGACCCCCCTTTTTGTGGTACTCTATGTCAAGCTGAAGTTGGTATTTCAGGTGGTTGAGTGTACAGGGCTCACAGGCCTAAATGCGAGAGGCCAAAAGTGTTCCCCCAGAAAGTGTCTAGGAGCGCGTTTCGGGGCCTCAGGAGTGGTTTGGACCCCCCTTTTTGTGGTACTTTTTGTCAAGCTGAAGGTGGTGTTTCGGGTGGTTAAGACTCTACAGGGCTCACAGGCCTAAGTGTGAGAGGCCAAAAGTGTTCCCCCAGAAAGTGTCTAGGAGCGCGTTTCGGGGCCTCAGGAGTGGTTTGGACCCCCCTTTTTGTGGTACTTTTTGTCAAGCTGAAGGTGGTGTTTCGGGTGGTTAAGACTGTACAGGGCTCACAGGCCTAAGTGCGAGAGGCCAAAAGTGTTCCCCCAGAAAGTGTCTAGGAGCGCATTTCGGGGCCTCAGGAGTGGTTTGGACCCCCCTTTTTGTGGTACTTTTTGTCAAGCTGAAGTTGGTGTTTTGGGTGGTTAAGAATGTACAGGGCTTGGAGTTTTAACCATTTTGAGGCCGTTCTGAAAAATGACTTTTTTTGGCCGATTTTAACGCCTTACTATACTATGACCATTTTTATGACATTTTGAGGCCAAAAAAAATTGTGACTTTTTTTGACCGATTTTGACGCCTTACTATACTATGACCATTTTTATGACATTTTGAGGCCAAAAAAAATTTTGACTTTTTTTGACCGATTTTGACGCCTTACTATACTATGACCATTTTTATGACATTTGGAGGCCAAAAAAAAATGTGACTTTTTTTGGCCGATTTTGACGCCTTACTATACTATCACCATTTTTATGACATTTTGAGGCCAAAAAAAAATTTGAGTTTTTTTGACCAATTTTGACGCCTTACTATACTATGACCATTTTTATGACATTTTGAGAATGTGACATTTTTCACCGATCCTCAGGGGAGCAAGATAGAGACATGCGACCTTGTCCTACCCCCCCATTTGTGTGTACCCCGAGTCCAACGGTACCACCCTTGAGTCTCTAGCACATAAGGTTCCGGAGTTATGAGCATTTGAAGTTCCCCCATATAAGTGAGTTGGGAGAGTGAAAATTTTCCAGTGTGAGAGGCCAAAAGTGTTCCCCCAGAAAGTGTCTAGGAGCGCGTTTCGGGGCCTCAGGAGTGGTTTGGACCCCCCTTTTTGTGGTACTTTTTGTCAAGCTGAAGGTGTTTCGGGTGGTTAAGACTGTACAGGGCTCATAGGCCTAAGTGCGAGAGGCCAAAAGTGTTCCCCCAGAAAGTGTCTAGGAGCGCGTTTCGGGGCCTCAGGAGTGGTTTGGACCCCCCTTTTTGTGGTACTTTTTGTCAAGCTGAAGGTGGTGTTTCGGGTGGTTAAGACTGTACAGGGCTCATAGGCCTAAGTGCGAGAGGCCAAAAGTGTTCCCCCAGAAAGTGTCTAGGAGCGCGTTTCGGAGCCTCAGAAGTGGTTTGGACCCCCCTTTTTGTGGTACTTTTTGTCAAGCTGAAGGTGGTGTTTGGGATGGTTAAGAGTGTACAGGGCTCACAGGCCTAAGTGCGAGAGGCCAAAAGTGTTCCCCCAGAAAGTGTCTAGGAGCGCGTTTCGGGGCCTCAGGAGTGGTTTGGACCCCCCTTTTTGTGGTACTTTTTGTCAAGCTGAAGGTGGTGTTTCGGGTGGTTAAGACTGTACAGGGCTCACAGGCCTAAGTGCGAGAGGCCAAAAGTGTTCCCCCAGAAAGTGTCTAGGAGCGCGTTTCGGGGCCTCAGGAGTGGTTTGGACCCCCCTTTTTGTGGTACTCTTTGTCAAGCTGAAGTTGGTATTTCAGGTGGTTGAGTGTACAGGGCTCACAGGCCTAAGTGCGAGAGGCCAAAAGTGTTCCCCCAGAAAGTGTCTAGGAGCGCGTTTCGGGGCCTCAGGAGTGGTTTGGACCCCCCTTTTTGTGGTACTTTTTGTCAAGCTGAAGGTGGTGTTTCGGGTGGTTAAGACTCTACAGGGCTCACAGGCCTAAGTGTGAGAGGCCAAAAGTGTTCCCCCAGAAAGTGTCTAGGAGCGCGTTTCGGGGCCTCAGGAGTGGTTTGGACCCCCCTTTTTGTGGTACTTTTTGTCAAGCTGAAGGTGGTGTTTCGGGTGGTTAAGACTGTACAGGGCTCACAGGCCTAAGTGCGAGAGGCCAAAAGTGTTCCCCCAGAAAGTGTCTAGGAGCGCATTTCGGGGCCTCAGGAGTGGTTTGGACCCCCCTTTTTGTGGTACTTTTTGTCAAGCTGAAGTTGGTGTTTTGGGTGGTTAAGAATGTACAGGGCTTGGAGTTTTAACCATTTTGAGGCCGTTCTGAAAAATGACTTTTTTTGGCCGATTTTAACGCCTTACTATACTATGACCATTTTTATGACATTTTGAGGCCAAAAAAAATTGTGACTTTTTTTGACCGATTTTGACGCCTTACTATACTATGACCATTTTTATGACATTTTGAGGCCAAAAAAAATTTTGACTTTTTTTGACCGATTTTGACGCCTTACTATACTATGACCATTTTTATGACATTTGGAGGCCAAAAAAAAATGTGACTTTTTTTGGCCGATTTTGACGCCTTACTATACTATCACCATTTTTATGACATTTTGAGGCCAAAAAAAAATTTGAGTTTTTTTGACCAATTTTGACGCCTTACTATACTATGACCATTTTTATGACATTTTGAGAATGTGACATTTTTCACCGATCCTCAGGGGAGCAAGATAGAGACATGCGACCTTGTCCTACCCCCCCATTTGTGTGTACCCCGAGTCCAACGGTACCACCCTTGAGTCTCTAGCACATAAGGTTCCGGAGTTATGAGCATTTGAAGTTCCCCCATATAAGTGAGTTGGGAGAGTGAAAATTTTCCAAAGTGTGAGAGGCCAAAAGTGTTCCCCCAGAAAGTGTCTAGGAGCGCGTTTCGGGGCCTCAGGAGTGGTTTGGACCCCCCTTTTTGTGGTACTTTTTGTCAAGCTGAAGGTGGTGTTTCGGGTGGTTAAGACTGTACAGGGCTCACAGGCCTAAGTGCGAGAGGCCAAAAGTGTTCCCCCAGAAAGTGTCTAGGAGCGCATTTCGGGGCCTCAGGAGTGGTTTGGACCCCCCTTTTTGTGGTACTTTTTGTCAAGCTGAAGTTGGTGTTTTGGGTGGTTAAGACTGTACAGGGCTCACAGGCCTAAGTGCGAGAGGCCAAAAGTGTTCCCCCAGAAAGTGTCTAGGAGCGCGTTTCGGGGCCTCAGGAGTGGTTTGGACCCCCCTTTTTGTGGTACTTTTTGTCAAGCTGAAGGTGGTGTTTCGGGTGGTTAAGACTGTACAGGGCTCACAGGCCTAAGTGCGAGAGGCCAAAAGTGTTCCCCCAGAAAGTGTCTAGGAGCGCGTTTCGGGGCCTCAGGAGTGGTTTGGACCCCCCTTTTTGTGGTACTTTTTGTCAAGCTGAAGTTGGTGTTTCGGGTGGTTAAGACCGTACAGGGCTTGGAGTTTTAACCATTTTGAGGCCGTTCTGAAAAATGACTTTTTTTGGCCGATTTTAACGCCTTTCTATACTATGACCATTTTTATGACATTTTGAGGCCAAAAAAAATTTTGACTTTTTTTGACCGATTTTGACGCCTTACTATACTATGACCATTTTTATGACATTTTGAGGCCAAAAAAAAATGTGACTTTTTTTGACCGATTTTGACGCCTTACTATACTATCACCATTTTTATGACATTTTGAGGCCAAAAAAAAATTTGACTTTTTTTGGCCAATTTTGACGCCTTACTATACTATGACCATTTTTATGACATTTTGAGAATGTGACATTTTTCACCGATCCTCAGGGGAGCAAGATAGAGACATGCGACCTTGTCCTACCCCCCCATTTGTGTGTACCCCGAGTCCAACGGTACCACCCTTGAGTGTCTAGCACATAAGGTTCCGGAGTTATGAGCATTTGAAGTTCCCCCATATAAGTGAGATGGGAGAGTGAAAATTTTCCAAAGTGTGAGAGGCCAAAAGTGTTCCCCCAGAAAGTGTCTAGGAGCACGTTTCGGGGCCTCAGGAGTGGTTTGGACCCCCCTTTTTGTGGTACTTTTTGTCAAGCTGAAGGTGGTGTTTCGGGTGGTTAAGACTGTACAGGGCTCACAGGCCTAAGTGCGAGAGGCCAAAAGTGTTCCCCCAGAAAGTGTCTAGGAGCGCGTTTCGGGGCCTCAGGAGTGGTTTGGACCCCCCTTTTTGTGGTACTTTTTGTCAAGCTGAAGGTGGTGTTTCGGGTGGTTAAGACTGTACAGGGCTCACAGGCCTAAGTGCGAGAGGCCAAAAGTGTTCCCCCAGAAAGTGTCTAGGAGCGCGTTTCGGGGCCTCAGGAGTGGTTTGGACCCCCCTTTTTGTGGTACTTTTTGTCAAGTTGAAGTTGGTGTTTCGGGTGGTTAAGACTGTACAGGGCTCACAGGCCTAAGTGCGAGAGGCCAAAAGTGTTCCCCCAGAAAGTGTCTAGGAGCGCGTTTCGGGGCCTCAGGAGTGGTTTGGACCCCCCTTTTTGTGGTACTTTTTGTCAAGCTGAAGTTGGTATTTCGGGTGGTTAAGACTGTACAGGGCTTGGAGTTTTAACCATTTTGAGGCCGTTCTGAAAAATGACTTTTTTTGGCCGATTTTAGCGCCTTACTATACTATGACCATTTTTATGACATTTTGAGGCCAAAAAAAATTTTGACTTTTTTTGACCGATTTTGACGCCTTACTATACTATGACCATTTTTATGACATTTTGAGGCCAAAAAAAAATGTGACTTTTTTTGACCGATTTTGACGCCTTACTATACTATGACCATTTTTATGACATTTTGAGGCCAAAAAAAAATTTGACTTTTTTTGGCCGATTTTGACGCCTTACTATACTATCACCATTTTTATGACATTTTGAGGCCAAAAAAAAATTTGACTTTTTTTGGCCAATTTTGACGCCTTACTATACTATGACCATTTTTATGACATTTTGAGAATGTGACATTTTTCACCGATCCTCAGGGGAGCAAGATAGAGACATGCGACCTTGTCCTACCCCCCCATTTGTGTGTACCCCGAGTCCAACGGTACCACCCTTGAGTGTCTAGCACATAAGCTTCCGGAGTTATGAGCATTTGAAGTTCCCCCATATAAGTGAGATGGGAGAGTGAAAATTTTCCAAAGTGTGAGAGGCCAAAAGTGTTCCCCCAGAAAGTGTCTAGGAGCGCGTTTCGGGGCCTCAGGAGTGGTTTGGACCCCCCTTTTTGTAGTACTTTTTGTCAAGCTGAAGGTGGTGTTTCGGGTGGTTAAGACTGTACAGGGCTCACAGGCCTAAGTGCGAGAGGCCAAAAGTGTTCCCCCAGAAAGTGTCTAGGAGCGCGTTTCGGGGCCTCAGGAGTGGTTTGGACCCCCCTTTTTGTGGTACTTTTTGTCAAGCTGAAGGTGGTGTTTCGGGTGGTTAAGACTGTACAGGGCTCACAGGCCTAAGTGCGAGAGGCCAAAAGTGTTCCCCCAGAAAGTGTCTAGGAGCGCGTTTCGGGGCCTCAGGAGTGGTTTGGACCCCCCTTTTTGTGGTACTTTTTGTCAAGCTGAAGGTGGTGTTTCGGGTGGTTAAGACTGTACAGGGCTCACAGGCCTAAGTGCGAGAGGCCAAAAGTGTTCCCCCAGAAAGTGTCTAGGAGCGCGTTTCGGGGCCTCAGGAGTGGTTTGGACCCCCCTTTTTGTGGTACTTTTTGTCAAGCTGAAGGTGGTGTTTCGGGTGGTTAAGACTGTACAGGGCTCACAGGCCTAAGTGCGAGAAGCCAAAAGTGTTCCCCCAGAAAGTGTCTAGGAGCGCGTTTCGGGGCCTCAGGAGTGGTTTGGACCCCCCTTTTTGTGGTACTTTTTGTCAAGCTGAAGTTGGTATTTCGGGTGGTTGCGTGTACAGGGCTCACAGGCCTAAGTGCGAGAGGCCAAAAGTGTTCCCCCAGAAAGTGTCTAGGAGCGCGTTTCGGGGCCTCAGGAGTGGTTTGGACCCCCCTTTTTGTGGTACTTTTTGTCAAGCTGAAGGTGTTTCGGGTGGTTAAGACTGTACAGGGCTCACAGGCCTAAGTGCGAGAGGCCAAAAGTGTTCCCCCAGAAAGTGTCTAGGAGCGCGTTTCGGGGCCTCAGGAGTGGTTTGGACCCCCCTTTTTGTGGTACTTTTTGTCAAGCTGAAGTTGGTGTTTCGGGTGGTTAAGACTGTACAGGGCTTGGAGTTTTAACCATTTTGAGGCCGTTCTGAAAAATGACTTTTTTTGGCCGATTTTAGCGCCTTACTATACTATGACCATTTTTATGACATTTTGAGGCCAAAAAAATTTTTGACTTTTTTTGACCGATTTTGACGCCTTACTATACTATGACCATTTTTATGACATTTTGAGGCCAAAAAAAAATGTGACTTTTTTTGACCGATTTTGACGCCTTACTATACTATGACCATTTTTATGACATTTTGAGGCCAAAAAAAAATGTGACTTTTTTTGGCCGATTTTGACGCCTTACTATACTATCACCATTTTTATGACATTTTGAGGCCAAAAAAAAATGTGACTTTTTTTGGCCGATTTTGACGCCTTACTATACTATCACCATTTTTATGACATTTTGAGGCCAAAAAAAAATGTGACTTTTTTTGACCAATTTTGACGCCTTACTATACTATGACCATTTTTATGACATTTTGAGAATGTGACATTTTTCACCAATCCTCAGGGGAGCAAGATAGAGACATGCGACCTTGTCCTACCCCCCCATTTGTGTGTACCCCGAGTCCAACGGTACCACCCTTGAGTGTCTAGCACATAAGGTTCCGGAGTTATGAGCATTTGAAGTTCCCCCATATAAGTGAGTTGGGAGAGTGAAAATTTTCCATAGTGTGAGAGGCCAAAAGTGTTCCCCCAGAAAGTGTCTAGGAGCGCGTTTCGGGGCCTCAGGAGTGGTTTGGACCCGCCTTTTTGTGGTACTTTTTGTCAAGCTGAAGGTGGTGTTTCGGGTGGTTAAGACTGTACAGGGCTAACAGGCCTAAGTTCGAGAGGCCAAAAGTGTTCCCCCAGAAAGTGTCTAGGAGCGCGTTTCGGGGCCTCAGGAGTGGTTTGGACCCCCCTTTTTGTGGTACTTTTTGTCAAGCTGAAGTTGGTATTTCAGGTGGTTAAGACTGTACAGGGCTCACAGGCCTAAGTACGAGAGGCCAAAAGTGTTCCCCCAGAAAGTGTCTAGGAGCGCGTTTCGGGGCCTCAGGAGTGGTTTGGACCCCCCTTTTTGTGGTACTTTTTGTCAAGCTGAAGGTGGTGTTTCGGGTGGTTAAGACTGTACAGGGCTCACAGGCCTAAGTGCGAGAGGCCAAAAGTGTTCCCCCAGAAAGTGTCTAGGAGCGCGTTTCGGGGCCTCAGGAGTGGTTTGGACCCCCCTTTTTGTGGTACTTTTTGTCAAGCTGAAGGTGGTGTTTCGGGTGGTTAAGACTGTACAGGGCTCACAGGCCTAAGTGCGAGAGGCCAAAAGTGTTCCCCCAGAAAGTGTCTAGGAGCGCGTTTCGGGGCCTCAGGAGTGGTTTGGACCCCCCCTTTTTGTGGTACTTTTTGTCAAGCTGAAGGTGGTGTTTCGGGTGGTTAAGACTGTACAGGGCTCACAGGCCTAAGTGCGAGAGGCCAAAAGTGTTCCCCCAGAAAGTGTCTAGGAGCGCGTTTCGGGGCCTCAGGAGTGGTTTGGACCCCCCTTTTTGTGGTACTTTTTGTCAAGTTGAAGGTGGTGTTTCGGGTGGTTAAGACTGTACAGGGCTCACAGGCCTAAGTGCGAGAGGCCAAAAGTGTTCCCCCAGAAAGTGTCTAGGAGCGCGTTTCGGGGCCTCAGGAGTGGTTTGGACCCCCCTTTTTGTGGTACTTTTTGTCAAGCTGAAGTTGGTGTTTCGGGTGGTTAAGACTGTACAGGGCTTGGAGTTTTAACCATTTTGAGGCCGTTCTGAAAAATGACTTTTTTTGGCCGATTTTAACGCCTTACTATACTATGACCATTTTTATGACATTTTGAGGCCAAAAAAAATTTTGACTTTTTTTGACCGATTTTGACGCCTTACTATACTATGACCATTTTTATGACATTTTGAGGCCAAAAAAAAATGTGACTTTTTTTTACCGACTTTGACGCCTTACTATACTATGACCATTTTTATGACATTTTGAGGCCAAAAAAAAATGTGACTTTTTTTGACCGATTTTGACGCCTTACTATACTATGACCATTTTTATGACATTTTGAGGCCAAAAAAAAATGTGACTTTTTTTGGCCAATTTTGACGCCTTACTATACTATGACCATTTTTATGACATTTTGAGAATGTGACATTTTTCACCGATCCTCAGGGGAGCAAGATAGAGACATGCGACCTTGTCCTACCCCCCCATTTGTGTGTACCCCGAGTCCAACGGTACCACCCTTGAGTGTCTAGCACATAAGGCTCCGGAGTTATGAGCATTTGAAGTTCCCCCATATAAGTGAGTTGGGAGAGTGAAAATTTTCCAAAGTGTGAGAGGCCAAAAGTGTTCCCCCAGAAAGTGTCTAGGAGCGCGTTTCGGGGCCTCAGGAGTGGTTTGGACCCCCCTTTTTGTGGTACTTTTTGTCAAGCTGAAGTTGGTGTTTCGGGTGGTTAAGACTGTACAGGGCTCACAGGCCTAAGTGCGAGAGGCCAAAAGTGTTCCCCCAGAAAGTGTCTAGGAGCGCGTTTCGGGGCCTCAGGAGTGGTTTGGACCCCCCTTTTTGTGGTACTTTTTGTCAAGCTGAAGTTGGTATTTCAGGTGGTTGAGTGTACAGGGCTCACAGGCCTAAGTGCGAGAGGCCAAAAGTGTTCCCCCAGAAAGTGTCTAGGAGCGCGTTTCGGGGCCTCAGGAGTGGTTTGGACCCCCCTTTTTGTGGTACTTTTTGTCAAGCTGAAGGTGGTGTTTCGGGTGGTTAAGACTGTACAGGGCTCACAGGCCTAAGTGCGAGAGGCCAAAAGTGTTCCCCCAGAAAGTGTCTAGGAGCGCGTTTCGGGGCCTCAGGAGTGGTTTGGACCCCCTTTTTGTGGTACTTTTTGTCAAGCTGAAGGTGGTGTTTCGGGTGGTTAAGACTGTACAGGGCTCACAGGCCTAAGTGCGAGAGGCCAAAAGTGTTCCCCCAGAAAGTGTCTAGGAGCGCGTTTCGGGGCCTCAGGAGTGGTTTGGACCCCCCTTTTTGTGGTACTTTTTGTCAAGCTGAAGTTGGTGTTTCGGGTGGTTAAGACTGTACAGGGCTTGGAGTTTTAACCATTTTGAGGCCGTTCTGAAAAATGACTTTTTTTGGCCGATGTTAACGCCTTACTATACTATGACCATTTTTATGACATTTTGAGGCCAAAAAAATTTTTGACTTTTTTTGACCGATTTTGACGCCTTACTATACTATGACCATTTTTATGACATTTTGAGGCCAAAAAAAAATGTGACTTTTTTTGACCGATTTTGACGCCTTACTATACTATGACCATTTTTATGACATTTTGAGGCCAAAAAAAAATGTGACTTTTTTTGGCCGATTTTGACGCCTTACTATACTATCACCATTTTTATGACATTATGAGGCCAAAAAAAAAATTGACTTTTTTTGGCCAATTTTGACGCCTTACTATACTATGACCATTTTTATGACATTTTGAGAATGTGACATTTTTCACCGATCCTCAGGGGAGCAAGATAGAGACATGCGACCTTGTCCTACCCCCCCATTTGTGTGTACCCCGAGTCCAACGGTACCACCCTTGAGTGTCTAGCACATAAGGTTCCGGAGTTATGAGCATTTGAAGTTCCCCCATATAAGTGAGTTGGGAGAGTGAAAATTTTCCAAAGTGTGAGAGGCCAAAAGTGTTCCCCCAGAAAGTGTCTAGGAGCGCGTTTCGGGGCCTCAGGAGTGGTTTGGACCCCCCTTTTTGTGGTACTTTTTGTCAAGCTGAAGTTGGTGTTTCGGGTGGTTAAGACTGTACAGGGCTTGGAGTTTTAACCATTTTGAGGCCGTTCTGAAAAATGACTTTTTTTGGCCGATTTTAACGCCTTACTATACTATGACCATTTTTATGACATTTTGAGGCCAAAAAAAATTTTGACTTTTTTTGACCGATTTTGACGCCTTACTATACTATGACCATTTTTATGACATTTTGAGGCCAAAAAAAAACGTGACTTTTTTTGGCCGATTTTGACGCCTTACTATACTATCACCATTTTTATGACATTTTGAGGCCAAAAAAAAAATTGACTTTTTTTGGCCAATTTTGACGCCTTACTATACTATGACCATTTTTATGACATTTTGAGGCCAAAAAAAAATTTGACTTTTTTTGGCCAATTTTGACGCCTTACTATACTATGACCATTTTTATGACATTTTGAGAATGTGACATTTTTCACCGATCCTCAGGGGAGCAAGATAGAACATGCGACCTTGTCCTACCCCCCCATTTGTGTGTACCCCGAGTCCAACGGTACCACCCTTGAGTGTCTAGCACATAAGGTTCCGGAGTTATGAGCATTTGAAGTTCCCCCATATAAGTGAGTTGGGAGAGTGAAAATTTTCCAAAGTGTGAGAGGCCAAAAGTGTTCCCCCAGAAAGTGTCTAGGAGCGCGTTTCGGGGCCTCAGGAGTGGTTTGGACCCCCCTTTTTGTGGTACTTTTTGTCAAGCTGAAGGTGGTGTTTCGGGTGGTTAAGACTGTACAGGGCTCACAGGCCTAAGTGCGAGAGGCCAAAAGTGTTCCCCCAGAAAGTGTCTAGGAGCGCGTTTCGGGGCCTCAGGAGTGGTTTGGACCCCCCTTTTTGTGGTACTTTTTGTCAAGCTGAAGGTGGTGTTTCGGGTGGTTAAGACTGTACAGGGCTCACAGGCCTAAGTGCGAGAGGCCAAAAGTGTTCCCCCAGAAAGTGTCTAGGAGCGCGTTTCGGGGTCTCAGGAGTGGTTTGGACCCCCCTTTTTGTGGTACTTTTTGTCAAGCTGAAGGTGGTGTTTCGGGTGGTTAAGACTGTACAGGGCTCACAGGCCTAAGTGCGAGAGGCCAAAATTGTTCCCACAGAAAGTGTCTAGGAGCGCGTTTCGGGGCCTCAGGAGTGGTTTGGACCCCCCTTTTTGTGGTACTTTTTGTCAAGCTGAAGTTGGTATTTCAGGTGGTTGAGTGTACAGGGCTCACAGGCCTAAGTGCGAGAGGCCAAAAGTGTTCCCCCAGAAAGTGTATAGGAGCGCGTTTCGGGGCCTCAGGAGTGGTTTGGACCCCCCTTTTTGTGGTACTTTTTGTCAAGCTGAAGTTGGTGTTTCGGGTGGTTAAGACTGTACAGGGCTTGGAGTTTTAACCATTTTGAGGCCGTTCTGAAAAATGACTTTTTTTGGCCGATTTTAACGCCTTACTATACTATGACCATTTTTATGACATTTTGAGGCCAAAAAAAAATGTGACTTTTTTTGACCGATTTTGACGCCTTACTATACTATGACCATTTTTATGACATTTTGAGGCCAAAAAAAAACGTGACTTTTTTTGACCGATTTTGACGCCTTACTATACTATGACCATTTTTATGACATTTTTCGGCCAAAAAAAAATGTGACTTTTTTTGACCGATTTTGACGCCTTACTATACTATGACCATTTTTATGACATTTTGAGAATGTGACATTTTTCACCGATCCTCAGGGGAGCAAGATAGAGACATGCGACCTTGTCCTACCCCCCCCATTTGTGTGTACCCCGAGTTCAACGGTACCACCCTTGAGTGTCTAGCACATAAGGTTCCGGAGTTATGAGCATTTGAAGTTCCCCCATATAAGTGAGTTGGGAGAGTGAAAATTTTCCAGTGAGAGGCCAAAAGTGTTCCCCCAGAAAGTGTCTAGGAGCGCGTTTCGGGGCCTCAGGAGTGGTTTGGACCCCCCTTTTGTGGTACTTTTTGTCAAGCTGAAGGTGGTGTTTCGGGTGGTTAAGACTGTACAGGGCTCACAGGCCTAAGTGCGAGAGGCCAAAAGTGTTCCCCCAGAAAGTGTCTAGGAGCGCGTTTCGGGGCCTCAGGAGTGGTTTGGACCCCCCTTTTTGTGGTACTTTTTGTCAAGCTGAAGGTGGTGTTTCGGGTGGTTAAGACTGTACAGGGCTCACAGGCCTAAGTGCGAGAGGCCAAAAGTGTTCCCCCAGAAAGTGTCTAGGAGCGCGTTTCGGGGCCTCAGGAGTGGTTTGGACCCCCCTTTTTGTGGTACTTTTTGTCAAGCTGAAGTTGGTGTTTCGGGTGGTTAAGACTGTACAGGGCTTGGAGTTTTAACCATTTTGAAGCCGTTCTGAAAAATGACTTTTTTTGGCCGATTTTAACGCCTTACTATACTAAGACCATTTTTATGACATTTTGAGGCCAAAAAAAATTTTGACTTTTTTTGACCGATTTTGACGCCTTACTATACTATGACCATTTTTATGACATTTTGAGGCCAAAAAAAAATTTGACTTTTTTTGACCGATTTTGACGCCTTACTATACTATGACCATTTTTATGACATTTTGAGGCCAAAAAAAAATGTGACTTTTTTTGACCGATTTTGACGCCTTACTATACTATGACCATTTTTATGACATTTTGAGGCCAAAAAAAAATGTGACTTTTTTTGACCGATTTTGACGCCTTACTATACTATCACCATTTTTATGACATTTTGAGGCCAAAAAAAAAATTGACTTTTTCTGGCCAATTTTGACGCCTTACTATACTATGACCATTTTTATGACATTTTGAGAATGTGACATTTTTCACCGATCCTCAGGGGAGCAAGATAGAGACATGCGACCTTGTCCTACCCCCCCATTTGTGTGTACCCCGAGTCCAACGGTACCACCCTTGAGTGTTTAGCACATAAGGTTCCGGAGTTATGAGCATTTGAAGTTCCCCCATATAAGTGAGTTGGGAGAGTGAAAATTTTCCAGTGTGAGAGGCCAAAAGTGTTCCCCCAGAAAGTGTCTAGGAGCGCGTTTCGGGGCCTCAGGAGTGGTTTGGACCCCCCTTTTTGTGGTACTTTTTGTCAAGCTGAAGTTGGTGTTTCGGGTGGTTAAGACTGTACAGGGCTTGGAGTTTTAACCATTTTGAGGCCGTTCTGAAAAATGACTTTTTTTGGCCGATTTTAACGCCTTACTATACTATGACCATTTTTATGACATTTTGAGGCCAAAAAAAAATTTGACTTTTTTTGGCCAATTTTGACGCCTTACTCTACTATGACCATTTACATGACATTTTAAGGCCAAAAAAAATGTTGTCATTTTTTGGCAGATTTTGACGCCTTACTATACTATGACCATTTTTATGACGTTTTGAGGCCAAAAAAATTTGACGTTTTTCGGCAGATTTTGACGCCTTACTATACTATGACCATTTTTATGACGTTTTGAGGCCAAAAAAAATATTTGACTTTTTTTTGGCTAATTTTGACGCCTTACTATACTATGACCATTTTTATGACATTTTGAGGCCAAAAAAAAATAAGACTTTTTATGGCCAATTTTGACGCCTTACTATACTATGACCATTTTTATGACATTTTGAGGAAAAAAAAAAATTGTGACTTTTTTTTGGCCGATTTTGACGCCTTACTATACTATGACCATTTTTATGACATTTTGAGGTAAAAATTTTTTTAACAAGGGTCAGTTTTGACCGATCCTCAGGGAGCAAGATAGAGACATGAGACCTTGTCCTACCCCCCCATTTGTGGGTACCCCCGATTCCAACGGTACCACCCTTGAGTCTCTAGGACTTAGGGTTCCAGAGTTATGAGCATTTGAAGTTCCTCCATATAAGTGAGTTGGGAGAGTGAAAATTTTCCAAAGTGTGAGAGGCCAAAAGTGTTCCCCCAGAAAGTGTTTAGGAGCACGTTTAAGAGACTTAGTTGTGGTTGTGGTACTATGACCATTTTTATGACATTTTGAGGCTAAAAAAAAGTTGACTTTTTTTGGCCGATTTTGACGCCTTACTATACTATGACCATTTTTATGACATTTTGAGGCCATTTTAAAAAATGACTTTTTTTTGGTCGATTTTGACGCCTTACTATACTATGACCATTTTTATGACATTTTGAAGAAAAAAAAAATTGTGACTTTTTTTTGGCCGATTTTGACGCCTTACTATACAATGACCATTTTTATGACATTTTGAGGTAAAAATTTTTTTTGACTTTTTTTTGACCAATTTTGACGCCTTACTATACTATGACCATTTACATGACATTTTGAGGCCAAAAAAAAAATTGACTTTTTTTGGCCAATTTTGACGCCTTACTATACTATGACCATTTTTATGACGTTTTGAGGATAAAAAAATTTGACTTTTTTCGGCAGATTTTGACGCCTTACTATACTATGACCATTTTTATGACGTTTTGAGGCCAAAAAAAAATTTGACTTTTTTCGGCCTATTTTGACGCCTTACTATACTATGACCATTTTTATGACATTTTGAGGCCAAAAAAAACATTTGACTTTTTTTGGCCGATTTTGACGCCTTACTATACTATCACCATTTTTATGACATTTTGAGGCCAAAAAAAAATTTGACTTTTTTTGGCCAATTTTGACGCCTTACTATACTATGACCATTTTTATGGCATTTTGAGAATGTGACATTTTTCACCGATCCTCAGGGGAGCAAGATAGAGACATGCGACCTTGTCCTACCCCCCCATTTGTGTGTACCCCGAGTCCAACGGTACCACCCTTGAGTGTCTAGCACATAAGGTTCCGGAGTTATGAGCATTTGAAGTTCCCCCATATAAGTGAGTTGGGAGAGTGAAAATTTTCCAAAGTGTGAGAGGCCAAAAGTGTTCCCCCAGAAAGTGTCTAGGAGCGCGTTTCGGGGCCTCAGGAGTGGTTTGGACCCCCCTTTTTGTGGTACTTTTTGTCAAGCTGAAGGTGGTGTTTCGGGTGGTTAAGACTGTACAGGGCTCACAGGCCTAAGTGCGAGAGGCCAAAAGTGTTCCCCCAGAAAGTGTCTAGGAGCGCGTTTCGGGGCCTCAGGAGTGGTTTGGACCCCCCTTTTTGTGGTACTTTTTGTCAAGCTGAAGGTGGTGTTTCGGGTGGTTAAGACTGTACAGGGCTCACAGGCCTAAGTGCGAGAGGCCAAAAGTGTTCCCCCAGAAAGTGTCTAGGAGCGCGTTTCGGGGCCTCAGGAGTGGTTTGGACCCCCCTTGTTGTGGTACTTTTTGTCAAGCTGAAGTTGGTATTTCAGGTGGTTGAGTGTACAGGGCTCACAGGCCTAAGTGCAAGAGGCCAAAAGTGTTCCCCCAGAAAGTGTCTAGGAGCGCGTTTCGGGGCCTCAGGAGTGGTTTGGACCCCCCTTTTTGTGGTACTTTTTGTCAAGCTGAAGTTGGTATTTCAGGTGGTTGAGTGTACAGGGCTCACAGGCCTAAGTGCGAGAGGCCAAAAGTGTTCCCCCAGAAAGTGTCTAGGAGCGCGTTTCGGGGCCTCCGGAGTGGTTTGGACCCCCCTTCTTGTGGTACTTTTTGTCAAGCTGAAGTTGGTGTTTCAGGTGGTTGAGTGTACAGGGCTCACAGGCTTAAGTGCGAGAGGCCAAAAGTGTTCCCCCAGAAAGTGTCTAGGAGCGCGTTTCGGGGCCTCAGGCAGTGGTTTGGACCCCCCTTTTTGTGGTACTTTTTGTCAAGCTGAAGTTGGTGTTTCGGGTGGTTAAGACTGTACAGGGCTTGGAGTTTTAACCATTTTGAGGCCGTTCTGAAAAATGACTTTTTTTGGCCGATTTTAACGCCTTACTATACTATGACCATTTTTATGACATTTTGAGGCCAAAAAAAATTTTGACTTTTTTTGACCGATTTTGACGCCTTACTATACTATGACCATTTTTATGACATTTTGAGGCCAAAAAAAAATGTGACTTTTTTTGACCGATTTTGACGCCTTACTATACTATGACCATTTTTATGACATTTTGAGGCCAAAAAAAAATTTGACTTTTTTTGGCCGATTTTGACGCCTTACTATACTATCACCATTTTTATGACATTTTGAGGCCAAAAAAAAATTTGACTTTTTTTGGCCAATTTTGACGCCTTACTATACTATGACCATTTTTATGACATTTTAAGGCCAAAAAAAATGTTGACATTTTTTGGCAGATTTTGACGCCTTACTATACTATGACCATTTTTATGACATCTTGAGGCAAAAAAAAATTTTGACTTTTTTCGGCCTATTTTGACACCTTACTATACTATGACCATTTTTATGACATTTTGAGGTAAAAATTTTTTTTGACTTTTTTCGACCAATTTTGACGCCTTACTATACTATGACCATTTACATGACATTTTGAGGCCAAAAAAAAATTTGACTTTTTTTGGCCAATTTTGACACCTTACTCTACTATGACCATTTACATGACATTTTAAGGCCAAAAAAAATGTTGTCATTTTTTGGCAGATTTTGACGCCTTACTATACTATGACCATTTTTATGACATTTTGAGGCAAAAAATTTTTTTCACTTTTTTTGACCAATTTTGACGCCTTACTATACTATGACCATTTACATGACATTTTGAGGCCAAAAAAAAATTTGACTTTTTTTGGCCAATTTTGACACCTTACTCTACTATGACCATTTACATGACACTTTAAGCCCAAAAAAAATGTTGAAATTTTTTGGCAGATTTTGACGCCTTACTATACTATGACCATTTTATGACGTTTTGAGGCCAAAAAAAAATTAGACTTTTTTCGGCCTATTTTGACGCCTTACTATACTATGACCATTTACATGACATTTTGAGGCCAAAAAAAAATTTGACTTTTTTTGGCCAATTTTGACGCCTTACTCTACTATGACCATTTACATGACATTTTAAGGCCAAAAAAAATGTTGACATTTTTTGGCAGATTTTGACGCCTTACTATACTATGACCATTTTTATGACATCTTGAGGCCAAAAAAATTTTTGACTTTTTTCGGCCTATTTTGACACCTTACTATACTATGACCATTTTTATGACATTTTGAGGTAAAAAATTTTTTTGACTTTTTTCGACCAATTTTGACGCCTTACTATACTATGACCATTTACATGACATTTTGAGGCCAAAAAAAAATTTGACTTTTTTTGGCCAATTTTGACACCTTACTCTACTATGACCATTTACATGACATTTTAAGGCCAAAAAAAATGTTGACATTTTTTGGCAGATTTTGACGCCTTACTATACTATGACCATTTTTATGACATTTTGAGGTAAAACATTTTTTTGACTTTTTTCGGCAGATTTTGACGCCTTACTATACTATGACCATTTTTATGACATTTTGAGGCAAAAAATTTTTTTTACTTTTTTTGACCAATTTTGACGCCTTACTATACTATGACCATTTACATGACATTTTGAGGCCAAAAACAAATTTGACTTTTTTTGGCCAATTTTGACACCTTACTCTACTATGACCATTTACACGACACGTTAAGGCCAAAAAAAATGTTGTAATTTTTTGGCAGATTTTGACGCCTTACTATACTATGACCATTTTTATGACATTTTGAGGCAAAAATTTTTTTTGACTTTTTTCGGCCTATTTTGACACCTTACTATACTATGACCATTTACACGACACGTTAAGGCCAAAAAAAATGTTGTAATTTTTTGGCAGATTTTGACGCCTTACTATACTATGACCATTTTTATGACATTTTGAGGCAAAAATTTTTTTTGACTTTTTTCGGCAGATTTTGACGCCTTACTATACTATGACCATTTTTATGACATTTTGTGGTAAAAATTTTTTTTGACTTTTTTTGACCAATTTTGACGCCTTACTATACTATGACCATTTACATGACATTTTGAGGCCAAAAAAAAATGTGACTTTTTTTGGCCAATTTTGACGCCTTACTCTACTATGACCATTTACATGACATTTTAAGGCCAAAAAAAATGTTGTCATTTTTTGGCAGATTTTGACGCCTTACTATACTATGACCATTTTTATGACGTTTTGAGGCGAAAAAAATTTGACTTTTTTCGGCAGATTTTGACGCCTTACTATACTATGACCATTTTTATGACGTTTTGAGGCCAAAAAAAATATTTGACTTTTTTTTGGCTAATTTTGACGCCTTACTATACTATGACCATTTTTATGACATTTTGAGAATGTGACATTTTTCACCGATCCTCAGGGGAGCAAGATAGAGACATGCGACCTTGTCCTACCCCCCCATTTGTGTGTACCCCGAGTCCAACGGTACCACCCTTGAGTCTCTAGCACATAAGGTTCCGGAGTTATGAGCATTTGAAGTTCCCCCATATAAGTGAGTTGGGAGAGTGAAAATTTTCCAAAGTGTGAGAGGCCAAAAGTGTTCCCCCAGAAAGTGTCTAGGAGCGCGTTTCGGGGCCTCAGGAGTGGTTTGGACCCCCCTTTTTGTGGTACTTTTTGTCAAGCTGAAGGTGGTGTTTCGGGTGGTTAAGACTGTACAGGGCTCACAGGCCTAAGTGCGAGAGGCCAAAAGTGTTCCCCCAGAAAGTGTCTAGGAGCGCATTTCGGGGCCTCAGGAGTGGTTTGGACCCCCCTTTTTGTGGTACTTTTTGTCAAGCTGAAGTTGGTGTTTTGGGTGGTTAAGACTGTACAGGGCTCACAGGCCTAAGTGCGAGAGGCCAAAAGTGTTCCCCCAGAAAGTGTCTAGGAGCGCGTTTCGGGGCCTCAGGAGTGGTTTGGACCCCCCTTTTTGTGGTACTTTTTGTCAAGCTGAAGGTGGTGTTTCGGGTGGTTAAGACTGTACAGGGCTCACAGGCCTAAGTGCGAGAGGCCAAAAGTGTTCCCCCAGAAAGTGTCTAGGAGCGCGTTTCGGGGCCTCAGGAGTGGTTTGGACCCCCCTTTTTGTGGTACTTTTTGTCAAGCTGAAGTTGGTGTTTCGGGTGGTTAAGACCGTACAGGGCTTGGAGTTTTAACCATTTTGAGGCCGTTCTGAAAAATGACTTTTTTTGGCCGATTTTAACGCCTTTCTATACTATGACCATTTTTATGACATTTTGAGGCCAAAAAAAATTTTGACTTTTTTTGACCGATTTTGACGCCTTACTATACTATGACCATTTTTATGACATTTTGAGGCCAAAAAAAAATGTGACTTTTTTTGACCGATTTTGACGCCTTACTATACTATCACCATTTTTATGACATTTTGAGGCCAAAAAAAAATTTGACTTTTTTTGGCCAATTTTGACGCCTTACTATACTATGACCATTTTTATGACATTTTGAGAATGTGACATTTTTCACCGATCCTCAGGGGAGCAAGATAGAGACATGCGACCTTGTCCTACCCCCCCATTTGTGTGTACCCCGAGTCCAACGGTACCACCCTTGAGTGTCTAGCACATAAGGTTCCGGAGTTATGAGCATTTGAAGTTCCCCCATATAAGTGAGATGGGAGAGTGAAAATTTTCCAAAGTGTGAGAGGCCAAAAGTGTTCCCCCAGAAAGTGTCTAGGAGCGCGTTTCGGGGCCTCAGGAGTGGTTTGGACCCCCCTTTTTGTGGTACTTTTTGTCAAGCTGAAGGTGGTGTTTCGGGTGGTTAAGACTGTACAGGGCTCACAGGCCTAAGTGCGAGAGGCCAAAAGTGTTCCCCCAGAAAGTGTCTAGGAGCGCGTTTCGGGGCCTCAGGAGTGGTTTGGACCCCCCTTTTTGTGGTACTTTTTGTCAAGCTGAAGGTGGTGTTTCGGGTGGTTAAGACTGTACAGGGCTCACAGGCCTAAGTGCGAGAAGCCAAAAGTGTTCCCCCAGAAAGTGTCTAGGAGCGCGTTTCGGGGCCTCAGGAGTGGTTTGGACCCCCCTTTTTGTGGTACTTTTTGTCAAGTTGAAGTTGGTGTTTCGGGTGGTTAAGACTGTACAGGGCTCACAGGCCTAAGTGCGAGAGGCCAAAAGTGTTCCCCCAGAAAGTGTCTAGGAGCGCGTTTCGGGGCCTCAGGAGTGGTTTGGACCCCCCTTTTTGTGGTACTTTTTGTCAAGCTGAAAGTGGTGTTTCGGGTGGTTAAGACTGTACAGGGCTCACAGGCCTAAGTGCGAGAGGCCAAAAGTGTTCCCCCAGAAAGTGTCTAGGAGCGCGTTTCGGGGCCTCAGGAGTGGTTTGGACCCCCCTTTTTGTGGTACTTTTTGTCAAGCTGAAGGTGGTGTTTCGGGTGGTTAAGACTGTACAGGGCTCACAGGCCTAAGTGCGAGAGGCCAAAAGTGTTCCCCCAGAAAGTGTCTAGGAGCGCGTTTCGGGGCCTCAGGAGTGGTTTGGACCCCCCTTTTTGTGGTACTTTTTGTCAAGCTGAAGTTGGTATTTCGGGTGGTTAAGACTGTACAGGGCTTGGAGTTTTAACCATTTTGAGGCCGTTCTGAAAAATGACTTTTTTTGGCCGATTTTAGCGCCTTACTATACTATGACCATTTTTATGACATTTTGAGGCCAAAAAAAATTTTGACTTTTTTTGACCGATTTTGACGCCTTACTATACTATGACCATTTTTATGACATTTTGAGGCCAAAAAAAAATGTGACTTTTTTTGACCGATTTTGACGCCTTACTATACTATGACCATTTTTATGACATTTTGAGGCCAAAAAAAAATTTGACTTTTTTTGGCCGATTTTGACGCCTTACTATACTATCACCATTTTTATGACATTTTGAGGCCAAAAAAAAATTTGACTTTTTTTGGCCAATTTTGACGCCTTACTATACTATGACCATTTTTATGACATTTTGAGAATGTGACATTTTTCACCGATCCTCAGGGGAGCAAGATAGAGACATGCGACCTTGTCCTACCCCCCCATTTGTGTGTACCCCGAGTCCAACGGTACCACCCTTGAGTGTCTAGCACATAAGCTTCCGGAGTTATGAGCATTTGAAGTTCCCCCATATAAGTGAGATGGGAGAGTGAAAATTTTCCAAAGTGTGAGAGGCCAAAAGTGTTCCCCCAGAAAGTGTCTAGGAGCGCGTTTCGGGGCCTCAGGAGTGGTTTGGACCCCCCTTTTTGTAGTACTTTTTGTCAAGCTGAAGGTGGTGTTTCGGGTGGTTAAGACTGTACAGGGCTCACAGGCCTAAGTGCGAGAGGCCAAAAGTGTTCCCCCAGAAAGTGTCTAGGAGCGCGTTTCGGGGCCTCAGGAGTGGTTTGGACCCCCCTTTTTGTGGTACTTTTTGTCAAGCTGAAGGTGGTGTTTCGGGTGGTTAAGACTGTACAGGGCTCACAGGCCTAAGTGCGAGAGGCCAAAAGTGTTCCCCCAGAAAGTGTCTAGGAGCGCGTTTCGGGGCCTCAGGAGTGGTTTGGACCCCCCTTTTTGTGGTACTTTTTGTCAAGCTGAAGGTGGTGTTTCGGGTGGTTAAGACTGTACAGGGCTCACAGGCCTAAGTGCGAGAGGCCAAAAGTGTTCCCCCAGAAAGTGTCTAGGAGCGCGTTTCGGGGCCTCAGGAGTGGTTTGGACCCCCCTTTTTGTGGTACTTTTTGTCAAGCTGAAGGTGGTGTTTCGGGTGGTTAAGACTGTACAGGGCTCACAGGCCTAAGTGCGAGAAGCCAAAAGTGTTCCCCCAGAAAGTGTCTAGGAGCGCGTTTCGGGGCCTCAGGAGTGGTTTGGACCCCCCTTTTTGTGGTACTTTTTGTCAAGCTGAAGTTGGTATTTCGGGTGGTTGCGTGTACAGGGCTCACAGGCCTAAGTGCGAGAGGCCAAAAGTGTTCCCCCAGAAAGTGTCTAGGAGCGCGTTTCGGGGCCTCAGGAGTGGTTTGGACCCCCCTTTTTGTGGTACTTTTTGTCAAGCTGAAGGTGTTTCGGGTGGTTAAGACTGTACAGGGCTCACAGGCCTAAGTGCGAGAGGCCAAAAGTGTTCCCCCAGAAAGTGTCTAGGAGCGCGTTTCGGGGCCTCAGGAGTGGTTTGGACCCCCCTTTTTGTGGTACTTTTTGTCAAGCTGAAGTTGGTGTTTCGGGTGGTTAAGACTGTACAGGGCTTGGAGTTTTAACCATTTTGAGGCCGTTCTGAAAAATGACTTTTTTTGGCCGATTTTAGCGCCTTACTATACTATGACCATTTTTATGACATTTTGAGGCCAAAAAAATTTTTGACTTTTTTTGACCGATTTTGACGCCTTACTATACTATGACCATTTTTATGACATTTTGAGGCCAAAAAAAAATGTGACTTTTTTTGACCGATTTTGACGCCTTACTATACTATGACCATTTTTATGACATTTTGAGGCCAAAAAAAAATGTGACTTTTTTTGGCCGATTTTGACGCCTTACTATACTATCACCATTTTTATGACATTTTGAGGCCAAAAAAAAATGTGACTTTTTTTGGCCGATTTTGACGCCTTACTATACTATCACCATTTTTATGACATTTTGAGGCCAAAAAAAAATGTGACTTTTTTTGACCAATTTTGACGCCTTACTATACTATGACCATTTTTATGACATTTTGAGAATGTGACATTTTTCACCAATCCTCAGGGGAGCAAGATAGAGACATGCGACCTTGTCCTACCCCCCCATTTGTGTGTACCCCGAGTCCAACGGTACCACCCTTGAGTGTCTAGCACATAAGGTTCCGGAGTTATGAGCATTTGAAGTTCCCCCATATAAGTGAGTTGGGAGAGTGAAAATTTTCCATAGTGTGAGAGGCCAAAAGTGTTCCCCCAGAAAGTGTCTAGGAGCGCGTTTCGGGGCCTCAGGAGTGGTTTGGACCCGCCTTTTTGTGGTACTTTTTGTCAAGCTGAAGGTGGTGTTTCGGGTGGTTAAGACTGTACAGGGCTAACAGGCCTAAGTTCGAGAGGCCAAAAGTGTTCCCCCAGAAAGTGTCTAGGAGCGCGTTTCGGGGCCTCAGGAGTGGTTTGGACCCCCCTTTTTGTGGTACTTTTTGTCAAGCTGAAGTTGGTATTTCAGGTGGTTAAGACTGTACAGGGCTCACAGGCCTAAGTACGAGAGGCCAAAAGTGTTCCCCCAGAAAGTGTCTAGGAGCGCGTTTCGGGGCCTCAGGAGTGGTTTGGACCCCCCTTTTTGTGGTACTTTTTGTCAAGCTGAAGGTGGTGTTTCGGGTGGTTAAGACTGTACAGGGCTCACAGGCCTAAGTGCGAGAGGCCAAAAGTGTTCCCCCAGAAAGTGTCTAGGAGCGCGTTTCGGGGCCTCAGGAGTGGTTTGGACCCCCCTTTTTGTGGTACTTTTTGTCAAGCTGAAGGTGGTGTTTCGGGTGGTTAAGACTGTACAGGGCTCACAGGCCTAAGTGCGAGAGGCCAAAAGTGTTCCCCCAGAAAGTGTCTAGGAGCGCGTTTCGGGGCCTCAGGAGTGGTTTGGACCCCCCCTTTTTGTGGTACTTTTTGTCAAGCTGAAGGTGGTGTTTCGGGTGGTTAAGACTGTACAGGGCTCACAGGCCTAAGTGCGAGAGGCCAAAAGTGTTCCCCCAGAAAGTGTCTAGGAGCGCGTTTCGGGGCCTCAGGAGTGGTTTGGACCCCCCTTTTTGTGGTACTTTTTGTCAAGTTGAAGGTGGTGTTTCGGGTGGTTAAGACTGTACAGGGCTCACAGGCCTAAGTGCGAGAGGCCAAAAGTGTTCCCCCAGAAAGTGTCTAGGAGCGCGTTTCGGGGCCTCAGGAGTGGTTTGGACCCCCCTTTTTGTGGTACTTTTTGTCAAGCTGAAGTTGGTGTTTCGGGTGGTTAAGACTGTACAGGGCTTGGAGTTTTAACCATTTTGAGGCCGTTCTGAAAAATGACTTTTTTTGGCCGATTTTAACGCCTTACTATACTATGACCATTTTTATGACATTTTGAGGCCAAAAAAAATTTTGACTTTTTTTGACCGATTTTGACGCCTTACTATACTATGACCATTTTTATGACATTTTGAGGCCAAAAAAAAATGTGACTTTTTTTTACCGACTTTGACGCCTTACTATACTATGACCATTTTTATGACATTTTGAGGCCAAAAAAAAATGTGACTTTTTTTGACCGATTTTGACGCCTTACTATACTATGACCATTTTTATGACATTTTGAGGCCAAAAAAAAATGTGACTTTTTTTGGCCAATTTTGACGCCTTACTATACTATGACCATTTTTATGACATTTTGAGAATGTGACATTTTTCACCGATCCTCAGGGGAGCAAGATAGAGACATGCGACCTTGTCCTACCCCCCCATTTGTGTGTACCCCGAGTCCAACGGTACCACCCTTGAGTGTCTAGCACATAAGGCTCCGGAGTTATGAGCATTTGAAGTTCCCCCATATAAGTGAGTTGGGAGAGTGAAAATTTTCCAAAGTGTGAGAGGCCAAAAGTGTTCCCCCAGAAAGTGTCTAGGAGCGCGTTTCGGGGCCTCAGGAGTGGTTTGGACCCCCCTTTTTGTGGTACTTTTTGTCAAGCTGAAGTTGGTGTTTCGGGTGGTTAAGACTGTACAGGGCTCACAGGCCTAAGTGCGAGAGGCCAAAAGTGTTCCCCCAGAAAGTGTCTAGGAGCGCGTTTCGGGGCCTCAGGAGTGGTTTGGACCCCCCTTTTTGTGGTACTTTTTGTCAAGCTGAAGTTGGTATTTCAGGTGGTTGAGTGTACAGGGCTCACAGGCCTAAGTGCGAGAGGCCAAAAGTGTTCCCCCAGAAAGTGTCTAGGAGCGCGTTTCGGGGCCTCAGGAGTGGTTTGGACCCCCCTTTTTGTGGTACTTTTTGTCAAGCTGAAGGTGGTGTTTCGGGTGGTTAAGACTGTACAGGGCTCACAGGCCTAAGTGCGAGAGGCCAAAAGTGTTCCCCCAGAAAGTGTCTAGGAGCGCGTTTCGGGGCCTCAGGAGTGGTTTGGACCCCCTTTTTGTGGTACTTTTTGTCAAGCTGAAGGTGGTGTTTCGGGTGGTTAAGACTGTACAGGGCTCACAGGCCTAAGTGCGAGAGGCCAAAAGTGTTCCCCCAGAAAGTGTCTAGGAGCGCGTTTCGGGGCCTCAGGAGTGGTTTGGACCCCCCTTTTTGTGGTACTTTTTGTCAAGCTGAAGTTGGTGTTTCGGGTGGTTAAGACTGTACAGGGCTTGGAGTTTTAACCATTTTGAGGCCGTTCTGAAAAATGACTTTTTTTGGCCGATGTTAACGCCTTACTATACTATGACCATTTTTATGACATTTTGAGGCCAAAAAAATTTTTGACTTTTTTTGACCGATTTTGACGCCTTACTATACTATGACCATTTTTATGACATTTTGAGGCCAAAAAAAAATGTGACTTTTTTTGACCGATTTTGACGCCTTACTATACTATGACCATTTTTATGACATTTTGAGGCCAAAAAAAAATGTGACTTTTTTTGGCCGATTTTGACGCCTTACTATACTATCACCATTTTTATGACATTATGAGGCCAAAAAAAAAATTGACTTTTTTTGGCCAATTTTGACGCCTTACTATACTATGACCATTTTTATGACATTTTGAGAATGTGACATTTTTCACCGATCCTCAGGGGAGCAAGATAGAGACATGCGACCTTGTCCTACCCCCCCATTTGTGTGTACCCCGAGTCCAACGGTACCACCCTTGAGTGTCTAGCACATAAGGTTCCGGAGTTATGAGCATTTGAAGTTCCCCCATATAAGTGAGTTGGGAGAGTGAAAATTTTCCAAAGTGTGAGAGGCCAAAAGTGTTCCCCCAGAAAGTGTCTAGGAGCGCGTTTCGGGGCCTCAGGAGTGGTTTGGACCCCCCTTTTTGTGGTACTTTTTGTCAAGCTGAAGTTGGTGTTTCGGGTGGTTAAGACTGTACAGGGCTTGGAGTTTTAACCATTTTGAGGCCGTTCTGAAAAATGACTTTTTTTGGCCGATTTTAACGCCTTACTATACTATGACCATTTTTATGACATTTTGAGGCCAAAAAAAATTTTGACTTTTTTTGACCGATTTTGACGCCTTACTATACTATGACCATTTTTATGACATTTTGAGGCCAAAAAAAAACGTGACTTTTTTTGGCCGATTTTGACGCCTTACTATACTATCACCATTTTTATGACATTTTGAGGCCAAAAAAAAAATTGACTTTTTTTGGCCAATTTTGACGCCTTACTATACTATGACCATTTTTATGACATTTTGAGGCCAAAAAAAAATTTGACTTTTTTTGGCCAATTTTGACGCCTTACTATACTATGACCATTTTTATGACATTTTGAGAATGTGACATTTTTCACCGATCCTCAGGGGAGCAAGATAGAACATGCGACCTTGTCCTACCCCCCCATTTGTGTGTACCCCGAGTCCAACGGTACCACCCTTGAGTGTCTAGCACATAAGGTTCCGGAGTTATGAGCATTTGAAGTTCCCCCATATAAGTGAGTTGGGAGAGTGAAAATTTTCCAAAGTGTGAGAGGCCAAAAGTGTTCCCCCAGAAAGTGTCTAGGAGCGCGTTTCGGGGCCTCAGGAGTGGTTTGGACCCCCCTTTTTGTGGTACTTTTTGTCAAGCTGAAGGTGGTGTTTCGGGTGGTTAAGACTGTACAGGGCTCACAGGCCTAAGTGCGAGAGGCCAAAAGTGTTCCCCCAGAAAGTGTCTAGGAGCGCGTTTCGGGGCCTCAGGAGTGGTTTGGACCCCCCTTTTTGTGGTACTTTTTGTCAAGCTGAAGGTGGTGTTTCGGGTGGTTAAGACTGTACAGGGCTCACAGGCCTAAGTGCGAGAGGCCAAAAGTGTTCCCCCAGAAAGTGTCTAGGAGCGCGTTTCGGGGTCTCAGGAGTGGTTTGGACCCCCCTTTTTGTGGTACTTTTTGTCAAGCTGAAGGTGGTGTTTCGGGTGGTTAAGACTGTACAGGGCTCACAGGCCTAAGTGCGAGAGGCCAAAATTGTTCCCACAGAAAGTGTCTAGGAGCGCGTTTCGGGGCCTCAGGAGTGGTTTGGACCCCCCTTTTTGTGGTACTTTTTGTCAAGCTGAAGTTGGTATTTCAGGTGGTTGAGTGTACAGGGCTCACAGGCCTAAGTGCGAGAGGCCAAAAGTGTTCCCCCAGAAAGTGTATAGGAGCGCGTTTCGGGGCCTCAGGAGTGGTTTGGACCCCCCTTTTTGTGGTACTTTTTGTCAAGCTGAAGTTGGTGTTTCGGGTGGTTAAGACTGTACAGGGCTTGGAGTTTTAACCATTTTGAGGCCGTTCTGAAAAATGACTTTTTTTGGCCGATTTTAACGCCTTACTATACTATGACCATTTTTATGACATTTTGAGGCCAAAAAAAAATGTGACTTTTTTTGACCGATTTTGACGCCTTACTATACTATGACCATTTTTATGACATTTTGAGGCCAAAAAAAAACGTGACTTTTTTTGACCGATTTTGACGCCTTACTATACTATGACCATTTTTATGACATTTTTCGGCCAAAAAAAAATGTGACTTTTTTTGACCGATTTTGACGCCTTACTATACTATGACCATTTTTATGACATTTTGAGAATGTGACATTTTTCACCGATCCTCAGGGGAGCAAGATAGAGACATGCGACCTTGTCCTACCCCCCCATTTGTGTGTACCCCGAGTTCAACGGTACCACCCTTGAGTGTCTAGCACATAAGGTTCCGGAGTTATGAGCATTTGAAGTTCCCCCATATAAGTGAGTTGGGAGAGTGAAAATTTTCCAGTGAGAGGCCAAAAGTGTTCCCCCAGAAAGTGTCTAGGAGCGCGTTTCGGGGCCTCAGGAGTGGTTTGGACCCCCCTTTTGTGGTACTTTTTGTCAAGCTGAAGGTGGTGTTTCGGGTGGTTAAGACTGTACAGGGCTCACAGGCCTAAGTGCGAGAGGCCAAAAGTGTTCCCCCAGAAAGTGTCTAGGAGCGCGTTTCGGGGCCTCAGGAGTGGTTTGGACCCCCCTTTTTGTGGTACTTTTTGTCAAGCTGAAGGTGGTGTTTCGGGTGGTTAAGACTGTACAGGGCTCACAGGCCTAAGTGCGAGAGGCCAAAAGTGTTCCCCCAGAAAGTGTCTAGGAGCGCGTTTCGGGGCCTCAGGAGTGGTTTGGACCCCCCTTTTTGTGGTACTTTTTGTCAAGCTGAAGTTGGTGTTTCGGGTGGTTAAGACTGTACAGGGCTTGGAGTTTTAACCATTTTGAAGCCGTTCTGAAAAATGACTTTTTTTGGCCGATTTTAACGCCTTACTATACTATGACCATTTTTATGACATTTTGAGGCCAAAAAAAAATTTGACTTTTTTTGGCCAATTTTGACGCCTTACTCTACTATGACCATTTACATGACATTTTAAGGCCAAAAAAAATGTTGTCATTTTTTGGCAGATTTTGACGCCTTACTATACTATGACCATTTTTATGACGTTTTGAGGCCAAAAAAATTTGACGTTTTTCGGCAGATTTTGACGCCTTACTATACTATGACCATTTTTATGACGTTTTGAGGCCAAAAAAAATATTTGACTTTTTTTTGGCTAATTTTGACGCCTTACTATACTATGACCATTTTTATGACATTTTGAGGCCAAAAAAAAATAAGACTTTTTATGGCCAATTTTGACGCCTTACTATACTATGACCATTTTTATGACATTTTGAGGAAAAAAAAAATTGTGACTTTTTTTTGGCCGATTTTGACGCCTTACTATACTATGACCATTTTTATGACATTTTGAGGTAAAAATTTTTTTAACAAGGGTCAGTTTTGACCGATCCTCAGGGAGCAAGATAGAGACATGAGACCTTGTCCTACCCCCCCATTTGTGGGTACCCCGATTCCAACGGTACCACCCTTGAGTCTCTAGGACTTAGGGTTCCAGAGTTATGAGCATTTGAAGTTCCTCCATATAAGTGAGTTGGGAGAGTGAAAATTTTCCAAAGTGTGAGAGGCCAAAAGTGTTCCCCCAGAAAGTGTTTAGGAGCACGTTTAAGAGACTTAGTTGTGGTTGTGGTACTATGACCATTTTTATGACATTTTGAGGCTAAAAAAAAGTTGACTTTTTTTGGCCGATTTTGACGCCTTACTATACTATGACCATTTTTATGACATTTTGAGGCCATTTTAAAAAATGACTTTTTTTTGGTCGATTTTGACGCCTTACTATACTATGACCATTTTTATGACATTTTGAAGAAAAAAAAAATTGTGACTTTTTTTTGGCCGATTTTGACGCCTTACTATACAATGACCATTTTTATGACATTTTGAGGTAAAAATTTTTTTTGACTTTTTTTTGACCAATTTTGACGCCTTACTATACTATGACCATTTACATGACATTTTGAGGCCAAAAAAAAAATTGACTTTTTTTGGCCAATTTTGACGCCTTACTATACTATGACCATTTTTATGACGTTTTGAGGATAAAAAAATTTGACTTTTTTCGGCAGATTTTGACGCCTTACTATACTATGACCATTTTTATGACGTTTTGAGGCCAAAAAAAAATTTGACTTTTTTCGGCCTATTTTGACGCCTTACTATACTATGACCATTTTTATGACATTTTGAGGCCAAAAAAAACATTTGACTTTTTTTGGCCGATTTTGACGCCTTACTATACTATCACCATTTTTATGACATTTTGAGGCCAAAAAAAAATTTGACTTTTTTTGGCCAATTTTGACGCCTTACTATACTATGACCATTTTTATGGCATTTTGAGAATGTGACATTTTTCACCGATCCTCAGGGGAGCAAGATAGAGACATGCGACCTTGTCCTACCCCCCCATTTGTGTGTACCCCGAGTCCAACGGTACCACCCTTGAGTGTCTAGCACATAAGGTTCCGGAGTTATGAGCATTTGAAGTTCCCCCATATAAGTGAGTTGGGAGAGTGAAAATTTTCCAAAGTGTGAGAGGCCAAAAGTGTTCCCCCAGAAAGTGTCTAGGAGCGCGTTTCGGGGCCTCAGGAGTGGTTTGGACCCCCCTTTTTGTGGTACTTTTTGTCAAGCTGAAGGTGGTGTTTCGGGTGGTTAAGACTGTACAGGGCTCACAGGCCTAAGTGCGAGAGGCCAAAAGTGTTCCCCCAGAAAGTGTCTAGGAGCGCGTTTCGGGGCCTCAGGAGTGGTTTGGACCCCCCTTTTTGTGGTACTTTTTGTCAAGCTGAAGGTGGTGTTTCGGGTGGTTAAGACTGTACAGGGCTCACAGGCCTAAGTGCGAGAGGCCAAAAGTGTTCCCCCAGAAAGTGTCTAGGAGCGCGTTTCGGGGCCTCAGGAGTGGTTTGGACCCCCCTTGTTGTGGTACTTTTTGTCAAGCTGAAGTTGGTATTTCAGGTGGTTGAGTGTACAGGGCTCACAGGCCTAAGTGCAAGAGGCCAAAAGTGTTCCCCCAGAAAGTGTCTAGGAGCGCGTTTCGGGGCCTCAGGAGTGGTTTGGACCCCCCTTTTTGTGGTACTTTTTGTCAAGCTGAAGTTGGTATTTCAGGTGGTTGAGTGTACAGGGCTCACAGGCCTAAGTGCGAGAGGCCAAAAGTGTTCCCCCAGAAAGTGTCTAGGAGCGCGTTTCGGGGCCTCCGGAGTGGTTTGGACCCCCCTTCTTGTGGTACTTTTTGTCAAGCTGAAGTTGGTGTTTCAGGTGGTTGAGTGTACAGGGCTCACAGGCTTAAGTGCGAGAGGCCAAAAGTGTTCCCCCAGAAAGTGTCTAGGAGCGCGTTTCGGGGCCTCAGGCAGTGGTTTGGACCCCCCTTTTTGTGGTACTTTTTGTCAAGCTGAAGTTGGTGTTTCGGGTGGTTAAGACTGTACAGGGCTTGGAGTTTTAACCATTTTGAGGCCGTTCTGAAAAATGACTTTTTTTGGCCGATTTTAACGCCTTACTATACTATGACCATTTTTATGACATTTTGAGGCCAAAAAAAATTTTGACTTTTTTTGACCGATTTTGACGCCTTACTATACTATGACCATTTTTATGACATTTTGAGGCCAAAAAAAAATGTGACTTTTTTTGACCGATTTTGACGCCTTACTATACTATGACCATTTTTATGACATTTTGAGGCCAAAAAAAAATTTGACTTTTTTTGGCCGATTTTGACGCCTTACTATACTATCACCATTTTTATGACATTTTGAGGCCAAAAAAAAATTTGACTTTTTTTGGCCAATTTTGACGCCTTACTATACTATGACCATTTTTATGACATTTTAAGGCCAAAAAAAATGTTGACATTTTTTGGCAGATTTTGACGCCTTACTATACTATGACCATTTTTATGACATCTTGAGGCAAAAAAAAATTTTGACTTTTTTCGGCCTATTTTGACACCTTACTATACTATGACCATTTTTATGACATTTTGAGGTAAAAATTTTTTTTGACTTTTTTCGACCAATTTTGACGCCTTACTATACTATGACCATTTACATGACATTTTGAGGCCAAAAAAAAATTTGACTTTTTTTGGCCAATTTTGACACCTTACTCTACTATGACCATTTACATGACATTTTAAGGCCAAAAAAAATGTTGTCATTTTTTGGCAGATTTTGACGCCTTACTATACTATGACCATTTTTATGACATTTTGAGGCAAAAAATTTTTTTCACTTTTTTTGACCAATTTTGACGCCTTACTATACTATGACCATTTACATGACATTTTGAGGCCAAAAAAAAATTTGACTTTTTTTGGCCAATTTTGACACCTTACTCTACTATGACCATTTACATGACACTTTAAGCCCAAAAAAAATGTTGAAATTTTTTGGCAGATTTTGACGCCTTACTATACTATGACCATTTTATGACGTTTTGAGGCCAAAAAAAAATTAGACTTTTTTCGGCCTATTTTGACGCCTTACTATACTATGACCATTTACATGACATTTTGAGGCCAAAAAAAAATTTGACTTTTTTTGGCCAATTTTGACGCCTTACTCTACTATGACCATTTACATGACATTTTAAGGCCAAAAAAAATGTTGACATTTTTTGGCAGATTTTGACGCCTTACTATACTATGACCATTTTTATGACATCTTGAGGCCAAAAAAATTTTTGACTTTTTTCGGCCTATTTTGACACCTTACTATACTATGACCATTTTTATGACATTTTGAGGTAAAAATTTTTTTTGACTTTTTTCGACCAATTTTGACGCCTTACTATACTATGACCATTTACATGACATTTTGAGGCCAAAAAAAAATTTGACTTTTTTTGGCCAATTTTGACACCTTACTCTACTATGACCATTTACATGACATTTTAAGGCCAAAAAAAATGTTGACATTTTTTGGCAGATTTTGACGCCTTACTATACTATGACCATTTTTATGACATTTTGAGGTAAAACATTTTTTTGACTTTTTTCGGCAGATTTTGACGCCTTACTATACTATGACCATTTTTATGACATTTTGAGGCAAAAAATTTTTTTTACTTTTTTTGACCAATTTTGACGCCTTACTATACTATGACCATTTACATGACATTTTGAGGCCAAAAACAAATTTGACTTTTTTTGGCCAATTTTGACACCTTACTCTACTATGACCATTTACACGACACGTTAAGGCCAAAAAAAATGTTGTAATTTTTTGGCAGATTTTGACGCCTTACTATACTATGACCATTTTTATGACATTTTGAGGCAAAAATTTTTTTTGACTTTTTTCGGCCTATTTTGACACCTTACTATACTATGACCATTTACACGACACGTTAAGGCCAAAAAAAATGTTGTAATTTTTTGGCAGATTTTGACGCCTTACTATACTATGACCATTTTTATGACATTTTGAGGCAAAAATTTTTTTTGACTTTTTTCGGCAGATTTTGACGCCTTACTATACTATGACCATTTTTATGACATTTTGTGGTAAAAATTTTTTTTGACTTTTTTTGACCAATTTTGACGCCTTACTATACTATGACCATTTACATGACATTTTGAGGCCAAAAAAAAATGTGACTTTTTTTGGCCAATTTTGACGCCTTACTCTACTATGACCATTTACATGACATTTTAAGGCCAAAAAAAATGTTGTCATTTTTTGGCAGATTTTGACGCCTTACTATACTATGACC
Source organism: Toxotes jaculatrix (assembly GCF_017976425.1). NCBI lineage: Eukaryota > Metazoa > Chordata > Actinopteri > Toxotidae > Toxotes > Toxotes jaculatrix. The sequence goes on from NW_024469788.1 coordinate 147,249, forward strand.
ATTTTTATGACGTTTTGAGGCGAAAAAAATTTGACTTTTTTCGGCAGATTTTGACGCCTTACTATACTATGACCATTTTTATGACGTTTTGAGGCCAAAAAAAATATTTGACTTTTTTTTGGCTAATTTTGACGCCTTACTATACTATGACCATTTTTATGACATTTTGAGGCCAAAAAAAAATAAGACTTTTTATGGCCAATTTTGACGCCTTACTATACTATGACCATTTTTATGACATTTTGAGGCCATTTTAAAAAATGACTTTTTTTTGGTCGATTTTGACGCCTTACTATACTATGACCATTTTTATGACATTTTGAGGAAAAAAAAAATTGTGACTTTTTTTTGGCCGATTTTGACGCCTTACTATACTATGACCATTTTTATGACATTTTGAGGTAAAAATTTTTTTAACAAGGGTCAGTTTTGACCGATCCTCAGGGAGCAAGATAGAGACATGAGACCTTGTCCTACCCCCCCATTTGTGGGTACCCCGATTCCAACGGTACCACCCTTGAGTCTCTAGGACTTAGGGTTCCAGAGTTATGAGCATTTGAAGTTCCTCCATATAAGTGAGTTGGGAGAGTGAAAATTTTCCAAAGTGTGAGAGGCCAAAAGTGTTCCCCCAGAA